>NC_061803.1:2943202-3243202 GCF_021462225.1 Girardinichthys multiradiatus | reverse complement strand
AGCTTTTAACATTATCCTGGTTGTGGTTAGCCACGGAAACAATGAGGCTGAGGCTTACCTACGAGGCCGCAGTGCAACACGCATTGTTTCCTGTCTCCGACAATCAGGATCACTCTGTCAAAGCAACAATATTGAATGAAACCTATTAATTCATCAGGAGTAGTCATTGCTGTGTTTTGTTTTAGGCAAAGGGTCACAATCCTCCTTCTGGGTTTGCACAGTGGAAGTCCCATCACACTTTTACGTTGTTTCCAATTTGCACAGACTTGGTCACTGTTTCCATGTATTGCATAACTAAGGTTTGCAGACAGACAATAGCAGGAACGGTAATCTGAGCCACTTGAAGTGTGCAGTTTGTTTTCCAACATGTCAATTGGAATGACAGAGATGCTAAACACAAACAAAAGTGCTGTCACCAGCCCGTTCTTCTGTGAGACAGAAACAGAAATATCTCAGCAACTCTGTCTGCAAGCCGAGCCGGCAGGCAGACAGTAAAAACACACACACACACACACAAACACAGACGTCCTCACCTCCCAGGGTCTTTGTCCAAACCAACTGAAGATCCTGCTGGTACAAAACACACAAATGTGGAGAAAAAAAAGAAAAGAAACAAATTTAAGCCAGGGAATCTTTTTTTAATCTTCGTTTTACTCTGTTTCCCTCCGTCTTTGCCGCTGCCTTTTCCCTATCCCATATCCTATGAGAGGGAATCCTATGGTTTCCATAGTAACCTTACTCCCCTTCAATCGAAACAATGCCCCAGAGTGGCACTTAGGTCTTTCAGAGACACAATAGAGCCCACGCCAGTGGATGACAGAGTCTTTCAGGCTCAATGCTGAGACTAAAGGCTCTGGTTCTGAATTGATCCTCAAGCAGGAGCATTTGGCTCTTCATTAAATAATACAACAGCAAGAAGGAGGATGACAAACCAAGGAAGATGCAAAGTGAAAAGTTGTACTTCTGATTTTGGCTGGGGTGGGGATCTACAGTGACAGATGTTTCAAAGAGAAATTCATTCTTTTATTCCCTAGGTTGTGATCTGATTGCAATGAGTAGAAGAACATTTTAAAATTTTAATCTCTTCATCACACAACATATCCACCCACCCCAATGTTAATGTTCTCTAACAAACCTCAAAGGGCTTCATAGAACAGCTGTATTTCCATACTGAGACTAAATAAGAAGCTATTCTGTTATGGCTTTGGGTTTTCGGTGCGCCGTCCCAGAATTATTCGCAGCCACGGTCTGGCCGACCCCTTTGAAGCGTTTCAGGAACGACCCCCCTGCACAAAGCATTGAGGGATGTAAAGAGCTGAATTAGGTTTGAAGGTCAAAACTTTCAAATATCTTCAAAATATTTTATATTAACTGAGATTCCTTGCCATGACAAACTCCAATGTGTGTCACATGCAAAATGTAGCTCAGTGAAGCAGAAGTTTTTACAAACAATGAGACAAGCCAGTAATTTGGGGATGATTCAAAGCACATGGATTTTACAAGGAGTTTGCGATCTATTTAAAGTTTGACTCTGACAACAGTTGCCATGAGAATTAAGATGAAACAGCTAATAAGAAGAACAAGTTTTTATACAATCCAACTAATTGGTAATTTTACTGGAACAGATCAGGAGCTTATGTCACCTGGAAAACATTTTCTTTCTTGGTTTTAGCCAGTTGCGCTAACGTCAGAAAAAATACACATTTATTTTTTTAAAAGATAAAAAAACAGCATATCCCCGAGTCATGTGAGCTCTGGTGTTCAGTTCAAACAGAAAATGTTGATCAAAATATTAAACAATCAACAGGGATTTTCTGGGTAGATTTAGACATTGTTTTGAGTTCTGAATTGAGTGGAAGAAAGATTACTTTAACTCTGAAACTGAAGTAGCTTTCACCTATGCTTTTTTTGAATTACCTGCGCACCATGGCTCACAGCTCAAGGTGGCATGTTCTGGCCCTATGTTTCGTGCACAGTGTCAACACTTTAACGCATCATTGGTAGTGCACCACAGTTAGCCAGAAATGTTGAATTTGCTATCTTATTTACTGCTTCAGTTACAGAGTGAGATTAAATGAATATTTCTGTTTTTCATAATGAGTTTGGAATGCATTTAATAACCCATTCATCCAAATTGGAAATGTTCAACTCTTATTACTGATTCTTTAAAACAATTGATAGTGTGGTGTTTGCTGGGTGGCTCAGAAGGAGGTGCTCACCCAGGGCACATTTCATGCAACAATAGCCCCTGCTTTTTAAATAGATCTGCTAAATAAAACTACAAACCTGAACATGGAAAGTGGGATTTGATAAAGTTAGAGCGATGCCTTATCCCATGTGTGGGATTGGGAAGTCTGGATAAACCTCTTTAAGCTACGACCTGAAGGTTTACTGGCTTCACACCATCTGCTACACTCTCTGCAGATTCAAACCACATAATTCAGTGGCCTAAATCAAACTCTAACCTACTTCATTCTTCTACACATCCCCTCCAAACACTGGACATCCACTGACATATTTTCCTTATTTTGCCCATATTTATAGGATGGAAATTTGACAATTTTAGCCTTGTCTAATTTTACGCTAATAATAGCTGCTGAAAGTCAGGCTTGGTTTGCACATTTCATCAGCCTGAAAAACCATTCATCTACATTTAGACATGAAAATACATCTTTCCAGCTTCTCTTTTTTCATCACACTTGCATCTTGGTTAAATTTTTTTTTTTTTCTCAATGAAATTTGTCTCAGGGATTGTTTGTTATCTAAAATTATGTAATTGCCCTTGCTTCATACTCCACTGACTGTATACACAGCTTTAGGATGCTACAGGATGCAACACCTGGACCATGATTAAACTGACAGCCCTAGCCATCTGCATCCTTTTACTGGTGCACACCGTGTTGGGCTGAACTGCTCTATCATCTGCCTCATCCGGAGCCAAATTTAACAAAGATGCAAAAACATAACATTTGAATCTACTGTATAATAATAGCAAAGAGTTGGAAGGTACTGGAAATCTCTTACGTTTTTGTCATGCTGCAAATTGTCCCCTGAAACAGTAGTTATTATTTTTGAACTTTTTCACATTTTGTCATGTTACTACCAAAAACTTCAATGTATTTTATTGAGATTTTAGGTGACAGACCAACACAAAATTGTGGATAATTGGCTTGCACACCACCCTGAATAAATAGTTCCCAGCATGAAACACAGTGGTGGCAGCATCATTCTGTGGGATTGACTTTCTTCAACAGAGACAGGGGAGCTGGTCAGAGTCTAACAGAAAATCTGTTAGATGCCTAAATATACAGCCAGAGCTACAATGGAATATTTTAGTTTAAAGCATGTTCACGTCTAGGAATGGCCCAGTCAAAGTCCAGACCTAAATCAAATTGAGAATTTGTGGCAAGACGTATAACTTGCTGTTCACAGGCGCAATCCAAACAAACTGAGTGAGCCTGAGCTATTTCGCAATCGAAAATGGGCAAACTGTTTTGCTAATCTAGTGGACACAACGAAAAGATTTGCAGCAGTTATTGCAGCAAAATGTGAGTCTACAAAGTTTGGACGCAGGCGACTGAATGAAAAAGCATGCCACACCTATCAGATTTTTATTTGTGAAAAAGTTCAAAACCATGTTTTTCCTCCTGCTTCACAATTAGAAACATTGACCTGATTCAACAATAGCAATGTGAATACTTGTGTTCATAGCCTTTTGTTTTAGAAATTACTCAAAAAACAAACAAGATTGCAAAAACCTTATAATGTAGAATGAAATAAAAATATCTGCATTTATGGTGATTAACATTAGAACCGGGGGGAAGGAGCCTGAGCTTGTGCGGGAGGTCGAGAGATATCGACTAGAAATAGTCGGGCTCGCCTCCACGCACAGCGTGGGCTCTGGAACCCATCTCCTTGAGAGGGGTTGGACTCTCTTCTACTCTGGAGTGGCCCACGGGGAGATGCTGGTGTGGGTTTGCTTGTTGCCCCCCAGCTCAGCCGTCTCGTGTTGGGGTTTACCCCAGTGGATGAGAGGGTTGTATCCCTGCGCCTTCGGGTTGGGGAGAGGTCTCTGACTATCATTTCAGCCTACGGGCCGAGTGGTAGTGCAGAGTACCCAGCCTTCTTGGCGTCCCTGTCGGGGGTGCTGGATAGTGCCCCTCCCGGGGACTCCGTTATTCTGCTGGGGGACTTCAACGCCCACGTGGGGAACGACAGTGACACCTGGAGAGGCGTGATCGGGAGGAATGGCCTCCCCGATCTGAATCCGAGTGGTGTTTTGTTATTGGACTTCTGTGCTAGTCACAGATTGTCCATAACGAACATCATGTTCAAACATAAGGGTGTCCATCAGTGCACTTGGCACCAGGACACCCTAGGCAGGAGGTCGATGATCGACTTTGTTGTCGTATCATCAGACCTTCGGCCGCATGTTTTGGACACTCGGGTGAAGAGAGGGGCTGAGCTGTCCACTGATCATCACCTGGTGGTGAGTTGGATCTGCTGGAAGAGGAGAAAGCCGGACAGACTTGGCAGGCCCAAGCGCATAGTGAGGGTCTGCTGGGAACGCCTGGCGGAGCCCTCGGCCAGGGATGTATTCAACTCCCTCCTCCGGGAGAGCTTCGACCAGATCCCGGGGGATGTTGGAGACATAGAGTCCGAGTGGACCATGTTCTCTGCATCTATTGTCGATGCTGCTGCCCATAGCTGCGGCCGTAAGGTCTGCGGTGCCTGTCGTGGCGGCAATCCCAGAATCCGGTGGTGGACACCAGCAGTAAGGGATGCTGTTAAGCTGAAGAAGGAGTCCTATCGGCTGTGGTTGGCTTGTGGGACTCCTGAGGCGGCTGACGGGTACCGTGAGGCCAAGCGTGCTGCGGCCCGGGCTGTGGCAGAGGCAAAAACTCAAGCCTGGGAAGAGTTCGGTGAGGCCATGGAGAAGGACTACCGGTTGGCCTCAAAGCGATTCTGGCAAACCATCCGGCGCCTCAGGAGGGGGAAGCAGTGCTTTGCCAACACTGTTTATAGTGGGGGCGGGAGACTGCTGACCTCGACTGAGGACATTATCGGGCAGTGGAAGGAGTACTTCGAGGATCTCCTCAATCCTGCCATCACGCATTCCCTGGTGGAAACAGAGGCTGGGGACTCGGGGTTGGATTCTTTCATCATCCAGGCTGAAGTCACCGAGGTGGTTAAAAAGCTCCGCGGTGGCAAGGCTTCGGGGGTGGATGAGATCCGCCCTGAGTACCTCAAGTGTCTGGATGTTGCAGGGCTGTCATGGTTGACACGCCTCTTCAACATTGCGTGGCGGTCGGGGACAGTGCCTCTGGACTGGCAGACTGGGGTGGTGGTCCCCCTTTATAAGAAGGGGGACCGGAGGGTGTGTTCCAACTACAGGGGGATCACACTCCTCACCCTCTCTGGTAAGGCCTACGCCAGGGTATTGGAGAGGAGAGTCCGACCGATAGTCGAACCTCGGCTTCAGGAGGAACAGTGTGGTTTTCGTCCCAGCCGTGGAACACTGGACCAGCTCTATACCCTCTACAGGGTGCTCGAGGGTTCATGGGAGTTTGCCCAACCGGTTCACATGTGTTTTGTGGACCTGGAGAAGGCATTGGACTGTGTCCCTCGTGATGCCCTGTGGGGGGTGCTCCAGGAGTATGGAATCGGGGGCCCTTTATTAGGGGCCATCCGGTCCCTGTACGAGCGGAGCAGGAGTTTGGTCCGCATTGCCGGCACTAAGTCGGACCTGTTCCCAGTGCATGTTAGACTCCGGCAGGGCTGCCCTTTGTCGCCGGTCCTGTTCATAACTTTTATGGACAGGATTTCTAGACGCAGCCAAGGGCCGGAGGGGGTCGGGTTTGGGGACCAGTGGATTTTGTCTCTTCTTTTTGCAGATGACGTGGTCCTGCTGGCCCCCTCTAGCCAAGACCTACAGCATGCGCTGTGGCGGTTCGCAGCCGAGTGTGAAGCGGCTGGGATGAGGATCAGCTCCTCCAAGTCCGAGGCCATGGTACTCGACCGGAAAAGGGTGGCTTGTCCTCTTCAGGTTGGAGGGGAGTTCCTGCCTCAAGTGGAGGAGTTTAAGTATCTCGGGGTCTTGTTCACGAGTGAGGGAAGAATGGAGCGGGAGATCGACAGACGGATCGGTGCAGCTGCCGCAGTAATGGGGGCGCTGTGCCGGTCCATTGTGGTGAAGAGAGAGCTGAGCCGAAAAGCAAAGCTCTCAATTTACTGGTCGGTCTACGTTCCTACCCTCACCTATGGCCATGAACTTTGGGTCATGACCGAAAGAACGAGATCACGGATACAAGCGGCTGAAATGAGCTTCCTCCGTAGGGTGGCCAGGCACTCCCTTAGAGATAGGGTGAGGAGCTCGGCCATCCGGGAGGAGCTCGGAGTAGAGCCGCTGCTCCTCCACATTGAGAGGAGCCAGTTGAGGTGGCTCGGGCATCTATACCGGATGCCTCCTGGACGCCTTCCTCGGGAGGTGTTCCAGGCACGTCCCACCGGGAGGAGGCCCAGGGGACGGCCCAGGACACGCTGGAGGGACTATGTCTCTCGGCTGGCCTGGGAACGCCTTGGGCTCCCCCTGGAGGAGCTGGAGGAGGTGTCTGGGGAGAGGGACGTCTGGGCGTCTCTGTTGAGTCTGCTGCCCCCGCGACCCGGTCCTGGATAAGCGGAAGACGACGAACGAACATTAGAACCGATTAATACTTTGTACAGTTGTCCTGTGCTCATGTTAGAAGGGATAGAACTGACATCTTCAGAGGCCTATTTAGAATTATTTTACAATAAAATAATATTTACTTTACACATTTCTCACCTTTTCATCCCTAAGAAAGAAAAAACTGTTTTTTTCTGAAAAGAGTTTATGGGAAGCATCAGCTGTATTTCATAGGGAGGGAAACCAAACAACATTTTACCCCATGGTTGTTCTAGGAGGTAGTTTTAATTGCACAATTAAATTATCAGTAACAACTGTCATGTGTTCGGCGGCTGCGGTTTGGTCGCTGCTTTGAGTTCCTGACAAAGACATGGTTTGTTGTCCTTGCAAGGGTACTTCCTGTCCTTCCAAATGGCATCACTCATTAAACAGAGGCAGTCTTCACATAAACAAGGCAAGCTAGATAATCTCTGCATCTGATTGTAGCTAGTAAACAGACACTTCATTAAGAATACTGATGGGTCAGAGGAGCTAACAGGTGAGTGGCTGGCAGTGTATATTTAAGCAGCACACCTGGACCCAGTGCGCATGCCCGTGACAGCAACGTTAACCCTGCTTCGCGTCTAGAAGACATGCATCCTTCAGGTAGGGAAACGGTGTTTTTGGTTTTTTGCTTGTCCATATTTCTAGTCTAGTTGATTAAAGGGTGTTCTCGCTTCGGTGACGTGTTTTGTTTAAATTAATCGCGTCTCTTAAAGCTTAACGCGAAGACAGACGGACGGTCAGTGGACAGGATTGATCTGTAGCGTTCATGCTAGCAGGTGCTGTAACATTTGTGCCAATGTAACCGCGTTGTCTTGTATACTGAAGGTTATTTGAATGGTTATTCTGTTTTCGTTCGTGCTGTTCTCGGGGCAGTTGGTGTTGTGTGGTTTTGGTTGGCACGTAAAATCCACGGTGCTGTGCAGCCTGCGTCAAGCTAACGCTAGCCGTGCTAACCTGGCAGAGTGGGTGCATCAGATTCAGTCCAGTGATGATAAATACTGTGACCCGTTTACTTTAGCTTCACACACGCAGACTAGCAGGCCGTTTTTAGGTTCTGCACCTGAATAGAAACGTTGTAAGTGGCTTTGCGTGCATTAGATGTTAACTCATTGCATTCATTCTGGTTGTAAGGCAACAGTACAACCTCCCTGTCCGCCTGTTTTTAGCTCTAATGTGCTCTACATAGAGACTGAATGCCATCTTCTCCTGTCTCCTGAAAGGAGCAAGTGTTAACACAAACTTTTATTTGCGTCATTGAGCATAATGTTTGGCTGTAGGCTTGCGCTGATTACTGGTATTGAGGTTATCGTGTTTTTTTACTGCAGAAACTGGTTTGTATTTGTAGGAGCTTTTTATTTTAGTTTGTTACAGTTGATTTCATTTTGTTTTGGTGTAAACATGACCAGTAAGAGCAAAAATGAAACCAGATCTGAGGACAAGAATGGCTGGACTTTTTTGCAAGCACTATGTGGAGCATAGTGTAAACGGTATGCGCTGTTGCACACTGCTGGTCAGCTGGCACAAAGTCAGATTCAGCATTTTCTTATGCTCTGTGACCTTTAGCACCCTGGGCAAGTCAATAATGTCCTTTCTGAGCATCTTCTGCTGGGAGACTAAATATTACATTAGCATAAAGAATGCAAGTTCATAACATTTGGAATATAATAACCAACAATTATTGCAGTATTCTGGCAAATCACCAATTACAGATCTTTAAAAAGCCTGACCTGCCAATTCAGATTTTGACTGATACCGATATTTTTGTTTTATAACTGACACTGTCAGGTGTCATAAGGTCACAATACGCCTTCAAAGTTCCAGTCTTATTTATTCAAAAACATTGAACAAAACCTGTGAAACAATACAAACTTGTTTTAACTGCACATGAGGCAGTGCTCTCAAACATAAATGAAATGTTTAGAGCATTGCAGTTCCTTTTTAGTGTTTCATTTTTCACATTTTAAAAGAAACAAAACTTGGGCAAGAGGTTAGACAAGTAGATAAAATCAGGTTCACATGTTGGCCGATCAGCAATCTCCCAAAATTAAGGAAATCGGGGCTGATCAATTAGTGCACCCCTACTCTAAACTGTCCTTTACGATATAAATACATACTGATATTGTGATGCCGACATAGCTTTGCAGTATATTGTGCAGCCCTAATGGGAATGTAGTTATGAATCTAGTAATTTAGACAAGACTACAACACTGGGAATTGACCCAGAGTTGTTGCTGATTGGTCAGAATGTGGTGGTTGGTGTTCAGATTTCCTACATGGTTGTGTAGATCTCATTCCTTGAGTGATTTTTTTTTTTATATTAAGCTGGTGAAAAGCCTTATATAGATTTTGTAGTTCCACATTTAGAGCCTCTTTGGTAAGTTTATTTGAAAGGCAAAGTTCAGCTGAATTTACTTTGAATTAGGACGGATGACCTCTAAATTCCTCTTAAAGATTCCAGGTGTTTTTGTAAATGGTTTGGCCTCCACCCCCACCCGACCCGTTGTAAAAACCAGTGATTTTATAACAATCATTTTCAGCATAGTGATCTTTGGTCATGCATCATCTTTATGTGACGGGCTATTTCCAGGAAGAATGCATTGTGAAAGTTTATTTTTTTATTTTTATGATTCAGTACCACAGGAGTTGCTAAATAAGGTTTTTTTTTTTTTTTTTAGGCTGTAAATCCTCATCTAGCCCGAGGGTTAGTTCAGACCAAGAATCAGGCACACATTTAGGAAATGTGTTCCTGATTAAAACCCATTTTTTCATTTCTTCTTGTAGATTTCATATCACTAGTTTAGTGGATCCTACTCAAGCCACACATTACATGATTTGTTTCACTCCAGTTATATGTATGTGCATAAAAGAAAAGCTTACCTGAGCAAGAATCTGTGTAATAAAATTAGTAAATGTTTTTCTACAGAGCTGCTTTCCTTTGGTAACCTGTGAAACTTGATGTGTTCTCACACAGCTAATGCTCAGGTCCTGCTTGAGCTTGGACTTAACATCCATCCTGGTTAATTCAGATAAAACTACCTGACCAGTTACCCACTTCATATGCAAATAAACACCTAGTCACATCCCAGACTGGACAGTGGAACTTTGCTGTGGACTTTGACTGGGCCACTCCAACACATGAATATGTGTTGCTCTAAACTAGAGCTGCGATTCTATTAGTAATTTTTAATATTCTATAATATTTGATGTGCTATGCATTGTAGAGCTACTTGTCAATATATTCGGGAAGTTGGATGCGTTGCGGTTTTTTTCCATAATTGACTTGTATTCAGCTCCATCTTCCCATCGACTTTGACCTACTGCTCTCTCCTCGATAAAGAGGAGCAGCTGTGACCACCATGTTTCACATCACACAATAGGATGTCAGTCGAGCAATAAACAACACATCCAACAGGTCTACTGATTCTTCTGAAGCATCACAGAAGCATTCGATCACTGAAACTGTTATTGAGACATTAACTTGTTTCGGATCTATCCAAGTCGCACTTGTAGCTTAACTGAAGAGAGATGAAGTAAAGATGAGTAAAAATGGGGACCAGTGTACAGCCACTAAATACACTGCCTGGTCAAAAAAAAAGGTCACTAATATTTCATTGGACCGCCTTAGGCTCTGATTACGGCGCCATTCACTGTGGCATTGTTTCGATAAGCTTCCGAAGTGTCACGAGATTTATTTCCACCCAGTGTTTCATTCATTTTTCACCAAGATCTTGCATTGATGATGGTAGAGTCGACGCCTTCTCCAGAACATCCCAAAGATTGTCAGTGGGGTTAAAGTCTGGACTCTGTGGTGGCCAATCCATGTGTGAGAATGACGTCTCAAGCTCCCTGAACCACTCTTTCACAATTCGAGCCCCATGAATCCTGGGATTGTCATCTTGGAACATGCCTGTACCATCAGGGAAGAAAAAACTCATTGATGGAATAACCTGGTCATTCAGTATATTCGGGTAGTCAGCTGACCTCATTCTTTGAACACATTGTTGCTGAACCCAGACCTGACCACCTGCAGCAACCCCAGATCATAGCACTGCTCCTACAGGCTGGTACAGTAGGTACTAGGCATGATGGGTGCATCACTTCACCTGCCTCTCTTCTCACCCTGATGCGCCCATCACTCTGGAACAGGGTCAATCTGGACTCATCAGACCTTCTTCCATTGCTCCAGAATCCAATCTTTATGCTCCTAAGCAAACTGAAGCCTTTTTATGGCTTCACTGATTAGTGGTTTTCTTTAGGCTACACAGCTGTTCAGTCCCAATCTCTTGAGTTCCTTCACATTGTGCGTATGGAAATGCTCTTAGTTTCACTATTAAACATAGCCTGGAGTTCTACTGTTTTCTTCCATTTGATTTCACCAAACGTTTGTGATCGCCGATCATGATCATTCAGGATTTCTTTTCTGGCCACATTTCTTCCTCGAAGACAATGGTTCCCCACTATCATGCAAGGTACTGTCAGCTTCAAAAATAATCCAAATAAACTATTGTCTATAGAGAAATCACTCCTTCATTAACATCCTGCCGCTTACAATTTCATTTATAGACAAACATTTTGATTTATTTGGTTTATTCTTAGTTATTTTCCTTCCAAATAAGTGTTTTTTTTTTTTTTTTATATAAAAACCAGCTATATCAGCATTAAGGTCGGTATCGGTCCGATAAGTGAAACTGGGTCGATATTAAGAACCGATCTTGTTGCTGTTTGTGTTTCTGGAGAAGGAGGGGGTCGGCCATGTGGTGTTCGTTTGGTCTTATGACCGTGATGCAGCGCGGGATTGTGGGTGTTTTACTGAAGCAGAGAAGAAATCTCATCCATCCATCTGCAAAGATTTTCATATCGGTACATCCCTGTTTAAAAATGTCTTATTTGTATCCCAGAAATGTAAAATCTAAACAAGTGTCCTGGACCGCTTTTAGAGCCATCCAGAAACGATCTGGTCTCTCAGGGCAGGATGTTGGTGCCAGGCATAAACAGGCCTGGGGATTTCATAACATGCTGAACTGCTTTAGATGGTTCTTTAAACCTTTATTCTTCTTCTTCGTGTTTTCTAGCAACCACCATGGGCAGGTAATGTCAACACGTTTGCTACCAGACGTGTGGAGGACAGAAGGTCACTAATACCTTGGTGGAAACCTCCTCCTTTCCTACTTGGGCAGTCCAGAAAGTTTCCAGCATCATGGCTGAGGAGGACTATGGCACCTTTGTGGACTGGAACCTCATGGGGGACCTGGCCAAGAGCAGTGGGCCCACCAAGGTAGACTGTAAAGAGCTCAAAGAGTTCAAACAGATGGCCCGCCAAGGCAACTGGGCCAAGAACCACAAACTGCGGGCACAAGTCTATCAGCAGCTCATCAAATCCATTCCCTGTCGTACAGTTACACCAGATGCAGAGGTATACCGTGACATTGTGGGTGAAGCGGCCACGAAGAAGCCGTCCTCTAACATCCCGCTGCCAGAGTTTGTGGATGGGAATCCTGTGCCCCGGTACTGCCTGAAAGCAGACGCTGTGGCCTCAGCTCATCGGATCATCAACTGCATCGCGGGGCAGTTTCCAGACATCTCCCACTGCCCGTCTCTTCCAGCTATTACTTCACTGCTCCTCCACTTCAGTAAAGATGAGGCTCAGTGTTTTGAACATGTCAGCCGCATGCTGGCTTGCAACGAGCCAGGCAAACGACTTCTAGACCAGACTTTCCTGGCCTACGAGTCCAGCTGCATGACCTTCGGTGACCTGGCCAACAAGTACTGCACAGCTGCTCACAAACTGATTGTTGCCACAGCCCAGGATGTGCTTGAGGTCTACGCCGACTGGCAGCGCTGGGTGCTTGGAGACCTGCCTTTCAGCCATATAGTCAGGGTCCTGGATGTGTATCTGGTGGAGGGCTACAAGGTTCTGTACCGTGTTGCCATAGCATTGCTCAAGTTTTACCGCAAACATAAAACGGGAAGCCAAGGAGGACAGAACCAGCAGCAACAGGATTCTGGGAAAATCCGGGCAGATATCCAGGAGTTTGTCAAAGGCATCGGCTCCACTGTCACACCTGACAAGTTGCTAGAGAAGTCCTTCTCGATCCGCCTAATTAACCGCAAGGAGATCACTCTGCTGCAGCTCACAAACGAAAAGTCCCTGCAGCAGAAAGGGATCACTGTCAAACAGAAGAGGTACGGTCAATACCTCAATGCTTCTTTATGCTTTTCTTCTAAAATTACTTTTATTATAATCATCTTATCTCTATTAGGTTCACACACAACTTCTGCTTCACGAATGTAATATTTTCATTTTAGGTAAAAATCTAATTCTCCTCAAAGTTGGAAGCCAAATAATGTAGAACCTTTTTTAAACTGAGCTTAAACAGTTATTTTAAATGACGCCACCTTCCAAAAGTATTCAAACCCCTCAAACTTTTCCACATGTGATCACGCTACAACAAACGTCTGTATTTTATTAGGATTGTGAGATTGAATAGCACAGATTGGAAGGAGGATGTCTGCAAACAGCATTTTTTTTTAAAATCTGGCCAAAGATTCTCAATCTAAACTTGGACTGGACCATTCTGACAGAAGAACATGCTTTGATTTATTCCATGGTAGTTCTGGCTAATATGTTTAGAATCATCCTGCTGGGTGAAGCTCGGACCTAATCTGGGATGGTTTTTCTTCCGGGCGGTCCTGTGACCAGCCTCGCTGAAAGCACCCCCACAGCATGATGCTGTCACCACCCTGTTTTATGATGGGGGTGGTAGATTTAGGGTGGTGTGCAGTGCTGAAGTTCTCCCCGACCTGTCTGTGTTTCTGGGTCTTCATGATGCTGTTTATTCTCTAAGGCCAGAACCAGAAACAGCTGCGTTTTAACCAAGGTTGGGTTATTTAGGGTTATCAGAATAAAGGCAGATGAATAGAAATGGTTTCAAAAGTATCATTTTTCCTGCTCTTTAACCATTTTATTCTTGCTTTTTTAAAATGGTTTGGTTTGATTTTCCATCTTCTCTCTTCTTTTTCTTCAATTTGTTTTTTGTCTCCTTTCTGTTTGTTCTCTGCCATAATTCTCTGTTCATCTTCTCTCATCTGATCTCCACTCCTGTTATCTGCACTCATTGTTTCACAGAACTAGGTGGGTTCACTTCTTGATCCATTTTTGTTCTCCTTTTACTTTGAGCCGACGCCATGTTGTATCTGCAGACTGTCCGTTATTAATGTTTGGCCTTTCTTCCTTTTTTTTTACCTTCTTCTGGATCTCCAGGCGTAATGTGCAGCTGGCTCTCAATCCTGACACGTTCTCCTCAGAGATTGTCAGCGCGAAGGAGATGCGTGACATCTGGTCGTGGATCCCTGAGCGCTTCGCCCTGTGCCAACCTGAGCTCCTCTTCACCACGTCCACCCATGGTTGCAGCCTCAATAGGTGACCTTTCCTGCTTCCATGCATTTTTTCCTACCTGCAGCACCTGTTCTCAGTTTACCTTTTAATAAAAGGAACTAAACGGACCTTTTTGCTTTTAGATTCTACTCTCATTGTGAGGGCCATGAACCCACCTTGCTCCTGATCCGGACCACAGATGGAGATGTAAGCACAGCACATTTCTGCTTGAAATGTGCTTTGAGAAAGAATCTGAGGCGGAGTTTTAATCCAAAGTAAAATGTTGATTCATTAAATGTGCTCCAAATGTTAGCAGTCAGAGGTTTACCTCCGCTCATCGTGGACATTAATCCTAGAACTTGAAGCTTTTTAATGCGTTTGAATTGTTCTTTTCCCAGTATGGAAAACCTAGGTTGTTAGCTGTTATACAAGCAACTATTAGTTTAATTCATTAATGTAGGTTTTCTTTTATTCACATAGGGTCAAACTTATATATACAAGCTCAAATGTATACATAAAGCCCATTGATATTTGGTTGAATGTCCCTAGCCAAGTTGCAGACAAACTTAGCCTTCCAAATCAAGTTATCATTAGATAGGTTTCCTGTTGGAGCGCCCAGCCCACTAAATTTTAAACCATTTGTCCAAAACAGTCCCCCTCAGATGAAAGGAAACATCTTTGGATGTTGAGCAACAATCCAGGAACCACCAAGGCCCAAGCAGATCCTAAACATGAAGAAGTTGGTCAGTGAAGCCGTTTTTACTAGAAAGAAATACGCGGCTTAAAATTGACAGCTTCCAGTCAACTGAAATGCTCCACTGGCCACATGGACAGGCCAGAAGCCTCATCAAAAGGAGACAAAGATGGAGCTGTTTGGCCTTAGTGACATGAAAAATGTTCAAAGGGTGGAAAGCGAGGCTTCCAATCCTGAGACTACTATACTCTAGAGCATGGTGATGACGGCATCATGCTGAGGGTCTGTTACCCTGCCAGCAGTCCTAGTGCATAAATGAAGGACCATCACCGAATCCTTTTAACTTGAAATCATCAACCGGGTGATTTGAAACTTGAGGTTTGGTTGTTCTAACAGAAAACTGAACCAAAAACACATTAAAGCTGGTTTTAAAGTCAATATGGCAGGGTTACCTTATGCTAAGGGACCACCTGTGACCTCAGCCCTGGTGTGAGCTCAGGGCCACATGCGTTTTCGCTCTGTCAACCAGAAAGCATGTAGTCAAGGTGCCGATTGCTAAAAGATGTTTAACCAAATATTAGTGGGGCTGTATGCTTAGATTTAAAGCTGCGTCTATAATTTTGACCTGGTGTGGATTAGAGAAATTTGACAAAAACAGGAACAAATCTTGTTCGTAAAAATCACTTGAATTGGTTTTTCTTCTAACCTAATGGCATTCAAATAGGATTTCTACAGTTTACCTTCTGTGAATGGGTGTAGAAGTCATGTGACCAGATGTCACATGACTTTTTACAGCTCTGCCCAGGTTGGAACACAGGCCTTTTACAGATGGCATTAATGGCAATGATTAAAGTTCAGTGATTAAAGCCAGCACAGCCACTTTTTCTAACATTGTGTGTTTCTGTTTCTCCTCTAGGTGTGTGGAGCCTTCCTGTCATCAGACTGGGAGGAGAGAAAACGTGGCGGCAACAAGTTGAGTTACTTTGGCACCGGGGAGTGTTTTGTCTTCCGGGTACGTTTTTTTTGTTTTTGTTTTTTTATTTAAGCATTATTTTAATTTTTCCTTCTTTTAGTTTCAGTAATATCACATGGTAGCCACTAGAGGGCCCCATAAGCCATGGTTTACTTGGCAGGGTCCTACAGCCATGTCTCCCTCTAAGTTGGAGAACACTACGCTTTAGGTCGCATTGCTGCAAAACAAACATGCATTATGCTCCTTATGCAGCGTTGAGTTCTTATTTTTAATAACGGCTCTGCTTGAAATGGAAAACAGGTCTCTGATGTCTTCTCTATGAATTATTCATGCAGCTTTCTGTGTTGACGCGCAGCTATGGGCTCTCTGAGCCAAGACACCAGAACGCACAAACGCCTCAAACCCCAAAACGTAAGCACGCCCCGGTCGGAAACTTCTGCTACCTGATCCTGTAGTCTCTGGTTGGGCCCTCACCTGACACCACACCTGACACACGTAAGGGACGGGCCGCAGGTCCCCGGTCTGTTCAGTTTTAAAGTTTACATCTGCTCGTTGTGGGAATTCATGATTCATTTAAACTGTTCTTTTTCCTGGATGGAAGGATTATGCAACCACAGTGGTGTCCTCCTAAATAAGACAAGTTTAAACTTTATAATGGATTTCTTTTCTAATCTACCCAAGGTACCGACTTCATTGTGACACATACTGCTGCGTAACCCAAGTGCACCTGAGGTGTAGGTTATAAATTAATGGGTGGACATTTTCCCTCAGGGTTTTTGCTGCTAGAGGGCAGAATTCACGGTTCTGTAAGTTGTAGCACAGTTCTGAAGCAGCGCCAGACCATCACACTACCACCTCCATGTTGGACTCTTTGTATGATGTCTTTCTGAAGTGCTCTGCTTTATACCAGATGTAAAGAGACACACACCTTCCAAAAAAGTCTTGGAGATCAGAAAGATGTTTTTTAGTTTTGGTAAATGTAGGATGGCCGTTTATGTTCTTTTGGACCGGCAGTGGTTCTGGGTTTGAAACTCTCCCATGGAGGCCTTTTTGCCCCGTCTTTCTTTTTGTTAAATCGTGACTCTCTGACCTTAACTGAGGCAGCGAGGCCTTCAGAGCCTTAGATGTTGTTCTGTGACCCCCTGGATGAAAAGTCGATGAGGTCTTGGAGTAATTTTGTCTGACTGGCCACACCTGGGAAGGTTCTCCCGTTTTCTTTATTTGTAAATGATGGTTTTCAATGTGGATCTCTGGAGACCTAAAGCCTTTCTCTCCTCTGTTTTTGAATGTCTTTATATAGGGGAAGGGGGGTGATGTGTTGCCTCCTGAGATCTTTTCGCCTACTTCATGTTGTCAGACAGGTTCTACGTGATTTATTTTTCTGGTTTAAAAAAACGTGTTCACAAATTCTATTAGTTTCACTCTGCTTCTCCTTTAGCTGAAGCCTGAAATGGAGCGCTATGAGTGGGTGGTGATCCGCCACCCTGAGTTAGCTTCTGCCATCAGACCCGAAGGTCAGGAGGATTCTGCCTCCTCTGAAGGCCAGAATGCAGATGAACGCCTACAGCAGCCTGGCAAACCTCCTGGAGATCTGTCACCATTTCTCGCCGCTCGCCACTTCAACCTCAACTCCAAAAACACTTCCATGTTCATGGCTGGAAACTTTGACTCCATCATAGTGGGTGAGTGGACTTTTTTTTTAAGCAGTTAGTCTGCAAAATGTTATCATGTCTCCTTTGCAACTCACTAACTTCTGGTTCAATCAGGGGGTGGCGGTGACAGCAATGCTCTGTACATCGACGCCGAGCTGAACCACGGGCATACTGGCAGGTGCACCACCTTCGACAACCCACCCCTGTGTAAGGAGAGCTTCCAGATCTCCCTGCTGGAGGCCTGGGGCTTCCAGGACACCATGGCCCAATGATGCAGATAGAAACCTGGAGTCATTATCGCACTGTAAAAGTTAAATGCATTACAGCTCCATTAAGTCTTAGATGTTCATGTATGTCTTCAAAACGCAGATATGCAAACAGAGCAGCAAATTCCGTCTTAATTTACCATGTTTATTTATTAATGCAGTTTGTTTAAATTTCAAATATAAAGAGTCTATATTTTTGTTCTTTTTTTTTTTTTTTTTTTGTAAATACAGATTATTATTTTGAAACTGTAATGAGGTTAGCAGTGTTGAGGTTCCTGCTGAACTAATTTCTACATTTCTTCTTCTGTGTTTATTTCAACCTGCCAAGCATGAGTGAGCCAGCTCAGATGTTCTGTAAAGATAATAAAACTGTTGATAAAATGGGTGTTTCCAACTACATCTGTGAGGTGAAGTCTTCATTGTGTGATGAACGTTAAATATGATGGTGCTGCCGTCAAGTTCAGTTTGGTCTAGCACCTTTTGTTCCGCATGCAGTAAGTAAAATATGTCCGGAGAAGATTATAAATTGAGCAGCAAATGTTTGACTTGTTGCTATTTTGCACCTTATGTTAAAACCTTTTTTTTCCTGTTTGTGAATATTTTGTTTTCATAACTTCACAAAAATCCTCTTTTTTTTGTGAGACATAACTTCAGTGCTGTCGTCATTTTATAGCATTCAATGCTTACTTGGCATTTCTTTTCCAGAAATGGAAAACGGTGTAAAATGTTAGTGAGGAAGTGTTGATGTCTTACTTGTGGTTGTATGGATGTTTCTTGGTGAATTGTGATTAGAACAAAGATAGCAGCTGTGTTCTTCATGTGAAAATACAGTATTACCTGAAATATTGATGGCTGGTGACCTTGATTTTCCCTCATCTAATTCCCCCCCTCAAAGTTGTCACAGAAATGTCAGTTGAGCATAAATATAATTTAGCATCTGTACTGTTTTATTTAGCTTTGCTAGGTTGACCCTTTAAACCCAAGAGTCCACCAATGGGAGACTTTCAGAAACACTAGGCAAACATGGTGTGCAATAATCCACTAATCACCAAGCAATAGTGATGCACATCGAATGCAACAGGAGAACCAGAACTACAAGTCCATTTGATCAGTTTTTACAGGCATGAGTAATTATGAATCGAAGTTCATAAATTGCCACATTTGTGGCTCTACCGCTACGACGCTTCTTTCTGCACAGACAAGTGGAAGCTGAACCTCTGCAGAGTCCAATGATACGTTTTTATGATGCTCCGCACCAAAGTATCTGGAAGATTAATGCTAAAGAATAAGTCACTACGACACAACACCGTTTTAAAATGTCTGACCTTTACTCTTGTACTGTGAATAGATGCTTTCATTGGTGAACTGGTATGCAGTTTTTGAGCAGAGAACTATTGATTAGGATTACAAGGTTTCAAGAATTTTTGGGTTTTTTAATCAGTTGCAGCATTTAAAAGGTTCTGTGCATTTTTGTCAAAATCCAAAATGGCTGCCTAGCATACAAAACGTAGTGATAGCCACATTTTTTTTAAGTTATCTGCTCTTGGGAAGATTTGTCTGTTTCACTCACGCAGCACTGGTGAACATGTAACTTTTTATTTTAAAATTGCATTATTCTGTCATATTGGTAAAAGCAGTTAACTTGACTTTTAAGGGGAGTTTTTAAAGTCTTCTCCATCGCACTGCCCTTTTGAGAAGTTTCTAATGAAGTAAAGATGGATGCATTTAACTCATCCTTTCAGCTGTTGGTAATTATTAACTCTATATCTCAATTGTATTTAACTTGGAAATAATTGATGCCACAGTTTATGCTGCAGATGAGACTGCAGCATTGCTGTCTTCATAGGTGCTAAATCTTTAATCCAAAGCTGTTGAAAGTAGAGGACTGCTGTTACTCAGAAACGGTTCTTTAGGCACAATGTCTATTTTGGTTTTGTCGTCGCTGTGGAAGCTGACAATGAACTGCATGACTGGAAAATGTTTAGTGAAAATGACTCAGATATTCTTAAAATATAAAGTCCTGTTTAACAGCAGGCTGTGTTGCAGAGGTCAGGTTTTTGTACCTTCTAGCAGATTTCATTACAACCTTGTGGAGATATGTTCCAGCCCAGCAGGGTCTATCTTCTAGAGATTGAGGCAATTAAAGCACTCAAAGATGCAGTTTCCTGTAAAGGCATTCTTAGTAAGGATGAGTGATATGGACATACAATTTTATTCTATTTTGTGGTATTTATAAAAGTGGCCATAAAATATCAGTCTTTGTTGCTATAAATCTACCACTGTTGCAACCACAACTTCTTTGTATTTTATTGAGATTCCTTGTAGTAAATGAACACAAAATAGGGCTTAATTGTAGGTGAAAGGACAGACAAACATGCTTTTCTTATTTTTTCACAAACCTAATTTGTATTCAGAGCCTTCTCAGATAGTCCTAAATAAAACCCAGAGCAACCATAAATTACCTAATTAGCAGAGTCCATATATGTATAATTTCATCTCAGTCTAAATGAGGTTGTTCTATTTCTGGGCTCAGAGGTTTCTTGGAGAACATTAGAGAACAAACAGCATCGTGAAGACCAAGGAACACAGGTGGAAGTTGTGGAGAGGTTTAAAGCAGGGTTATGTTCTAAAACAAAATCAAAAGATTTGAAGATCTTACAGAGCTCTGTTTAATCCGGTATCTAAACATGGATAGAGCATGGACCAGCTCCAGAACTACCAAGACGTCTAAGAGGATGCAGAAGACTTGAGACTGGGGTGGAGAATGGCCTTCCAGGAGGACAATGACCCTAAACATACAGTCAGAGATACAATGGATGGTTTGGATCAAAGCAGATTCATGTGTAAGAAAGGCCTAGGCCACTGTTTCTGAGCCCTGGTCCTCCAGGCACACACATCAATTAAAATTAGGTGTGCTGGAGCAGGGATCCATCTAAAACATGAAGGGCAGTGTACCTTCAGGACCATGCTTGAAAAACACTGACCTAGTCAAAGTGCAGATTGAAAGCCAATTGAGAATCTGTGGCAAGACTTGAAATCTGGTGTTTAAATATGCTCTACATAAATCTGAGTTTGAGCTGTTTTGCACAGAGGAATGGACAAAACATTCAGGCTGTAGAACCAACACTTGTCACATTTTATATGTAACTGTTAAAAAATTATACCAATGAAATACAGTGATATTTGTGATTGTAACTTGAGAAACAGTGAAAGGGTCCAAAGGGTATGAATACGTTTGAATACAACAACCTGGATACGATTTTTCTCAGAGACTTTTCTTAAACGCATCAGTGAAAGATATGCCGATCGAAGCCGGTGCAGCATTATTCTCTCAAAAATGTACAGCCTAATTATTTACAACGAATTTACAACGACTCTCTTCATGAGACTGTCCTACAACAACAGAGTGTCTTCAGTCAGAGGCTTCTTCAGATCTGCTGTAAGACGGAGCGCTACAGGAGATCCTTCCTGCCCACAGCCATCAGCATCTACAACGGCTCTTTGAGGAAACCTTCATGATATGAGCTATAACAACATTTAATTTCCCTTTGGGATTAATAAAGTCTTTTTGAATTGAATTGAATGCATTTCAGCTTATGTGTCTAGAAAAAATGTGCCTCAAATAACAAAGCAATGTAATGTAATCCCCTCTTTACAGTAAGTAAGAGGTATTACTCTGTCTTCACTAGGCCAGCGCTGTTCATTTAAGGATTCACACTGCTAATCGCACATGTACGTCTATATTTAGCTGCTCCATTGGGTGTTGGTGGGGCACATCTCCTGAAAACCTTGCTTTCCAGCCTCGAGGAATAAGATGCTTAAGTATTTAAGTCTACGCTCTGAGAAGGGTGTTCCTCTGATGACCAACACCCCTCATTGGACTTGAGTATTTTTCTTTTTAATACAGAAATGTAAAGATTCTTTGTGTTTTAATTATTTTTCTACTGCCATTATTTGAAAAAATGGTTTAAAAGAGCTTAGTTTTATCAGATGAAAAATTTACCACATCTAAGAATTAATCACCTGAGTCAATTCCTGTATTTTGACATTTCAAAGATTTTACAAAGAGAGTGAAATTACCACTGAAAGACAAAGAACAGAGTGACGGTCTGTATGTCTGGGTATAAATGGATCATGTTGCACTGCTCTTTAAATGTAATCTGAAAGCCCAGCCAGAGAGACACAATACAGTATATTCACATCCTCTCATTAACACATATTGATTATTACCACTCATCAACTTTGGAATTCACCCAATGCAAGCAGGAAACAATTGTTTATCACTACCAAGGTTATCATATTACTCCATGCTCCATACGAGCTGGTTGCACAAGGCTGCACAGAGTCTTAGTGCATGTCTCCTCATGTTGAGTCAATCAGATTTAGTCAGTCAACATAGAAAGAGAAGATGCAAGGAACATCTTCCTCCATGTCACCTTGTTATCAGTGCATCGCCCCACGGATGTCTCCGTGGGGCAATCCATGTTTTAGTGACGCCCTTAAAACCTGATACATGCTTCCATACATGGACTATATGATGTAGCTTATGTCACTGCACTGTCTGGAGGTCTGTCACTGTTCATTGCTGTAAATGGAAAACTGACTGTTTTCTTGACATAAAAAAGACCTTTTAACGGTAATATCTGAATAAATGCATGACTTTATCGGTGAAACAGAAAATTGAGAGAGGAACTTGTTTTGCTACAAAGATCATTGATGTGGAAAATGTGGTTTAGCTCCATGGAAATAAGATGGTGAAGATGACAAATATCTCCTCACTCACCAAAAACAGTTTCTCTGTTTGAAAAACTTTTTCCCCACGATTATAATCTGGCGATCTTGGATTCAAGGGAAGGAACAACTCAAAGCTGAGGGAGGAAGACAAAATACAGTCAATGCTATAGTTATGACAGATAACTTGAGAAGGGAGTCAACAGCCAGACCACCAATGAACCAAAGCTGTAAATTGTGAGCATAAAGTTCATCAGGTTAGAAAATGCTTTTTTCTCTTTTAGTAAAAAAATGTCTGCTAGCGTCCGAAAATGACATAAAATAATTACCACTCCCTCCAAACAATCCTCCCTAATGATGCACCTGTGACTTGTTTTTTTTTTTTTTCTCAGTGTCTGAGCAAAATGAAAGAGAGAAAATTTCCCTGCAGCTGCTGTCCGATTATATCAGTATTTTTCTTCCAATCACCACATATGTCGCATTAGCTATTAGCTTGAAGTCACTCTTTAAGACCAAACGACATCTTGTGGGGAAGGTAACAGCAGAAGGACTTACACAGTTTGAGTGGCGTGACAGATGGAGTTGTTGAACTGATGTTTAGACAGATACATTGCTGTAATGTAGGTAAACTCTCATGTTTATAACTCAGACTAATTATGGGAAGAAAAGCGAGGCTTGCAAAATCATGGCAACTATATAAAGAAGGCTATTCTGGCAACACAACTGTTGGAAGGAATGCCTGTGTGGATCATAGTCACAATGTCTACCTGATTTTTCCAGAATTGTATAGTTGGGGCCTGCCATAGCAATGCATAGGAGAGCAGTGCATCGCAATGCAATGCACTGCTCTCCTATGCATTGCTATGGCAGGCACCTATTACTATGCACCTCTAAACTGGACTCTATATCTTTATTTTTCTTCCGTCAAAATTAATGCGGCCCGAACCGCTGCGTGCACCCCCACAATATATACATCAAAACGACCGGCTCGGTCCCGTGAGGTGTGCTATTACTTTTATTGGCGTTTCGAGTTACCATGGCGACGTAATTAACGAGCCCCAAAATCCCATAGGAATGAATGGAGTCAGGGGCGGAAGGAATCCTCAAAATTCACTGTTTTTGAGGCTCTACTGTATCGCCATACTTTCACCTAGAAACACAGTTTGACTTTCAGTTTGTAGGAAAATCCGCCGGCTCTTCAGAAGTGAAAACGGTTTGTTGATAACTGCTACGGTTTCTCTAAAATTAGACTCCAAGCGACACAAAGTTTGAGAGAAAATCACACTCTTAACAGTGGAGATGGCAGTTACTAGAGTGTAAAAAGAGGGGATTTTTTTCAGGAAAAATGAGTTTCAACTGGCCCTCACGGCCACAGATTTTGCTCTACAGCCACAATTTTCGGTCAGATTGTAGGGCCGGGCCTCTGCTTTCACACAATAATTTCAAAATTGTTCTAAGTCTCATAGATTTCTGTCAAAACACCCTCGATCGCCAAGAGTCAGTAGATTTCTGTAGGCCTTCTCCCATGTATTTTCAATGAGAGCTTGACCTGTAATCCATGAGTGACACCATTTATTTCCATAATCTTATTTTATACTGTGAATGACATAGAGCTATGAAAATCTCCGTGATTGGGGATGAGGGATAGCTGTCACCCACAGTTTAAAAAAATTTCAAATACCATGTACGGATTCCGAGATATTAGACTTTGCTCGGGAGCATGTTCAGGCATTTTTGCCTTTTTCTCCATTTTCCCTCTCTTTTCACCCAGTGTTATGTCTTTATTATTATATTTTCAACAAAACTGTGTTAATATTCTCGATCTCCTGTCCGTTCTGATAAAAACGGTCCAAGAATGACATCGATCGCCCCTACGGTTTCCGAGTTATGGCCAGTTGTTCGGGAGCATGCGCCTCCATGTTATAATGCCTAGACCAGGGGAGACAGAGAGAGAGGTGCTGCGTGAGTGAGAAACAGCAGGTGTCAAGTTACACTGACGCTCTTTGCTGATTGGCTGATTCATTCCTCACTGTTCTATTTATAGCTCTGTGTATCTCCTACTGTATATGTCTGGATGGGATTCTGTCTTTCTTTCTGCCTCTCTGTGTCTCACACTGGGACACACACCCACACACACACCCACAGACACACACACAGACACACATACACACACACAGACACACACACATACACACACACAGACACACACACCCACACACACACCCACAGACACACACACAGACACACATACACACACACAGACACACACCCACACACACACACAGACACACACACATACATACACAGACCCACACACACACACAGACACACACACCCACACACACATGCATGGATTACTATCTTTCTGAGGACTTTGCATTGACTTTCATTGATTTTCAGTCATTTCTATGGCTTAAACCTGACCTGACCCCTAACCCTTTGACCATCTTCATAGGAGGCAACTACATGGCGGCCATGTTGTGTGGGGAACTTAAACAGCATGTACTGCTGTTCCAACATCCAGACAACAGTGATTGACCCTAAAGGTCAATTTCTTTCATCAACCCTCCATGCTTATTTATGATTATTTAAAGCTTATAATAACATACACAATGGTTTTACAATAGCAAGCAGGTTCTATATAACCAATAGAAATAACCCAGACCTGAAAGTACAGCCATGCTGGACTTTCAAAATAAGACAAAACCTGCTCTACAAAATAAAAGCCTTTAAACAATAGATGATTGCAGGAGTGGGCAAAACACTACTCTTGGAGCTCACCCAGTGATGGGAATGGGACTATGCTGGTCCTTTGAAACAGGCTTACTGAAACTTTCAAAATAAAAGCCCCAACCTTCCATACTTAGTAATGATTTTTGAAAGCTGATAATGGCATACACAATGGTTTTAGAAGAGCAAGCAGGTTCTATGTAACTAATGGAAGTAACCCAGACCTGAAAGGACACCCACACTAGGTTTTCAAAATAAGACAAAACATGCTCTACAAAATAAAAGCCTTTACACTTTAAACAATAGATCATTGCAGAACTGGGCATTACACTACTGTTGGAGTTCACCCAGTGTTGGAAATGGGACTATGCTGCTCCTTTGAAATATGGGTTACTGAAACTTTCAAAATAAAAGCCTTTGCATTTTAAACAATAGATCATTTCAGGACTGGGCTTCACACTGATGTTGGAGCTCACCCAGTGTTGCCCATTTAAAATAAGGCTTACTGAAAATTTCTAAATAAAAGCCTGAGTCCTCCAGAGTTACTAGTAATATTTTAAGCTGATAATAGCATAGAAAATAGCATAGACGATGAAATAAAATAAAAAATAGCAAGCTCTGGTCGGAGCAAAACGCACCAAGAGGCAGGCCCCGTCTAAATTTCTTCCGAAATTTTCTAGTTTCAAATTATTGTTTTTGTCACAATTCCCCATTGGTGTGAATTACAGTGCATTTAATTCCTCTTAGGGATGCCAGTTTCTTAAGTCTTCATATTACTGCATTTCACAAAATACTTCTCCTGACTTCTTCCTCGTCACTGGATAAATCCCCATATAAATCTTCGCTTTATGATCTCAAGGGACGGACTTTGTTATCACCACTTGGTCTTAGATTGCCAGAGTTTGGCATTTATAAATCTAATGTCATCAATCTTCTGTCTCTGACTTTCTTCTTTCATGCTATTTTACATATGTTTTAACTTCTGACATAATAATGAAAATAACGTTTGTGAATTACGAGCCTGAACAGAAGTGAAAAGGAGAAGTTGTAAAAATGATAACAGATGACCTTTAATGCATCATTCATTTGTTGAATTGCGACACTTTTGGCTATCCACACTAGAGTTTGATTAATTAAGAACAATATGAACTATTTGAAGAATAACATTAACAAATTTTAGGCATACATAAAAAATATATATATAAATTATATATATATATATATATATATATATAATTACCTATTCATAAATATGTAGTGTAGCAATTCAATTCATCCCCTTGCCTCTGAATGGTGAAAAGTGGATATCAAAGGGAAAGCCTGCAGCGGAGCAAACCAAGAATGCCTGCTAGAGGGGACCTTTGATAAACACTGTTAAAATAAGCAACAAATTTAAACACTATTTCAAATATATATTTTTATTTATAATATTGAACCATTAGTTTCGATGAGTACATATGTTTTATGTCGCAATGCTGAATGTAAAAGGTTATTTTAACCCCCCACCTCACGGAGTCAAATGAGAGTTTCCATCCGTTCGGTCAGTCAGGTGACGCTTTCTGCTTCGCCATTTTGTGCTGCTGCGCCGGCTATTTATCTTAAAAGTCGTGACTCTCCCGTTTACACTGGTAGTTAGGTTATTAGACGGTTCCTGGTATACCCGGCGCTGCTTTCCAAGCCCGTGTCCTTTCATTACCCCCTGGAAAGAGAGCCTTTCCTCTTTCGGTTCATCGCTAATTGTTATTTTTGTATATTTGCTTTATTTTTATACGTTATTTAGTGAGACAGAATGTCGAGCGAAAGCCCCGAATACTCACCGTTCTTCGCAGTGATGGGAGCCTCCGCGGCTATGGTGTTCAGCGGTAAGTCCCTCACACTTTCTGTTGGTTTTTCCATGTGTTTGTCACTAATATGTCTGTTTGTATTCACTGATAAATGTGTTTAAATCCCATCAAGTAGCTGTCAGCTAGCCGTTGTGCGCTTCTTAAAGCGCACGTAGCTATCCCTAATGCTAACGTTTTATTGCTAATCGTTAGCTGTCATTTGTGCTAGCTTGAAAGCATATTGTAATTTTATTTTATTCTTAAAACCCTTCCATTGGTTTTTGTAGGGTTTCGATGTTGCTAGCCTTAACTGTTTGACCATAGCCAGCTAGGACGAGCTAAGGCTTGTTAGCTAGTTGGTGGGAGCTGTACGAGTTAGCATTGACGCTAGCCTCAATCCGTAATATTCTTGTGGCAAATCGAAAGGACAAAACGAACGTTCCCACCAGCCGACGAGAATAGTGTTATGATACTAAAACACTGATTTAATTTTATATTGGACGACAATGTTTCATTATGTTTTCCTGAAATGTGCTCGTCGGCTTGCTGCGTTAAGAACCGATTAGGCAATAACCACCTTTTCCACAAATCTGTCTTTAAAACTTCACAAATCGAATAAGGATGTTGAATAATATAGAATATGTGTTGCAAGGTGGATTAATGTTAAACTAAGGTTAAAAAGTGGAGATCATAAACCAAATACAATAGAGACCGAATCCACAGCGTCGTACGTAAGCTGTATTATCTAATTGTCACTTAAACCATGAAGTAATTACGTGGTGTTTGCTTCATTTCATGCAGATAATTCCTTGTTTTAAAATAAAGCTGTGTTGTATTTTAAATGGCTAGTGGAAACCCTGATTAGCTGGGTGACTTCCTATTGCTTAAAGGAGTGACAAAGTCACATGATTATCACATGAGACTTCTGACTTGCCATCTGACTAGTGGTCCTTTTAAAATACACTTTTAAACTTTGAAAGGTAGAAGTTAGCAGTGGATGTGTTCAGAATAAAACATGATTTTTTAAATTTTTTATTAGAATAGAAATCTCTTATTTACAAAGATTGTAAGGTGGAAATGGACTGTTTTATAATTTGTTATAGTTTATAGATTACTTCCTAGTTTCCCACTTGGCTGCCTCTAAATGTGAGGAAGGAGTTAGATTTCATGCCTCTGTCAGAAAATGCCAGCATATGATTAGTAAAGCTCGTATGATGGATGCAGTTCTGATTTGAATTTAGCCTGGTAGGAACAATAGAAAACAACTCATAGTTCTTAGTTTTAAGAATTTAAAGTAGTGGTTGATTTATTTTATTATTTTTTTTAAGCATTTTTAATAAACGGAGAGAATAAATAACTTTGACTCACCAAATATTAAAACTGATTGGGGGAAAATATTAACCATTTGGCTTGATAAATTTGAACTATAAATTGTTAATATTGCGAGCATGATACAATAATGTGGTAAAATTGTAATGGGACTGAGGGGAAATGTCGGCATGGTGGTGTTGCTCCACAAGGCTCTTAGCAGTAGGAGTGAGTGATGGTGAAGGAGAGCTAGGAACAAAGCTGGTTAGGAGGGGATCACTGGCAGAAAAAGGGATAAGACGGTGTTGGGATGAATGGGAATACTTGATTTGGAAATCAGATGGCAAGATCCTGCAGAATTAAAGTTAACATTTTTCAGACTGTGCTTTCTGGGATATAAATAGATGTTTCACTTGCTCTGATTTAAAAAGCTTTAAAAATTGTTATGCAGTTAACTTAAAATAATGTGGGAGAGTAGCACTGCTACTATGATACCTTTTAATATCCCACTTTATTTTGTGGCGTAAACATAGAAAAGGTCATATTCATATTTGTTGGAGGTTCTTTGTTTAGAGACCTGCCTTAAACTGCTTTTTACACAAAGTCCCTTTTCAAAGTCACTGTATTAATTTAGACGTCTGTAAAACAAGTTAGTCAAGAACTTTTCCTTAAACAATATTAGATGGTGTCTTTAGTTCTGCAGTAATCCTGGGGCCTCTGTCATTCTAAATTGTAGATCTTACAGCGGCACCATAGGTTTCTTATTTTGTACGGCCCCTGGGTGTGGCAGCAGGTAGCTTAGGTTTTCACATTGTGCCTATTTTGAAGGACAAGTTTGCAAATTTACTTCTATAGGTTTAGTTTCCACTCAGAGCTGTATCTTGGTTCACTAAAACCGCATCCAGTTGGTCTGACTGTAATTTCAAGCGCACCATCCTGCTGTACGTCAGATCATCCTCTGCTGGAGGCACCTCCTGCTCTGACATGAGACGTCATGGGGCATCCCATATATCGGATTCTCTGCTGATGGGAAGAAACCGAGTATTTGACAAGTCTTTGCGTAAAATGAGAGGATTAGGATTCATATCCAGAGGTTTTGCCTCCACGCTGCTGCAGAAACATCCTGGTGCAGATCAGTTTAGTCTCTAGAGACAGAACACTCTGACAAATCACTTTAAACGGACGGGCCTGATTTAACCTTCACTGATGGCATCAGTCTGGTGATGCATCACTAGAAATGGAAAGAAACATGGCGGCGTGCCATGTGGACATTTGAACAGCCGGTCCAGTGGAAAACTAGAACCATCCCTGGACTTCAGAACATGAGGAGTAACCCCAGTGCAGGAGGCCTAAGACTGGAAAACCTGCTTTCCAAGATGATCTCTCTGGAGACCCTTCGCATCTATTCAGCATCATTTTGCTAAGAAAAGGACTTCCATAGTCTTGCTCACCAGGTCACCAAAGATTAAAAGCAGCAGAATAAATGCAGAGATGGAAAAAATCCATACTTAGGATTGTGAAACGTCTCCTTTAGAGATTAACAGGGATTGTAGAGAATTAATATCGGTGCTTAAATTCATATACATACTACAGTCATTTGGAAATCTTGCCAAACCAGTCTGTCTGATTCATGGCTGCCTGCTGTGTTCAGACAGGCTCGGTTTGATTTAGTAAACTGTTTTACTCTAAGTTCCTGCCAAGCTGAATCAATAGCAGTTAAAAGATGGTAGCTGTTCTTTGTTAGCTGGATATTGTTTCCAGTGAGTGATTGCTTCTGCCATCAGGCCTGCTTGCGTGTGACGTTGGTGGACGTTGCTGTGGATTTTTCTCTTTTCTAACAGATCTAGCTGATGAAGCTTCTTGTTTTCTTCACCCTCTGAACATCAGTGATGTTTACCAGAGACTAATGTGGTGTGCAGATGGCTAAGAGCACGTGCCCTCACTGAAACATTTGTTCCTCTTTTGAAACCATTTTCATTATCTGACCATCCCTGTGTTGACGCCTTATAAGAATGGGAAAAGGGTGCTTGGCTGTTTCCCTTTTTACAGAAGGTAAAATGTCCTGGTAAAGCCATGTTGAATATTTTTTCAGGGGAACAGAATCTGTAATGGTGGCTCTATCTGTTGTTTTACTTCTGCTTTATTTGTCAGCTGTTTCACGGTTTTAGTCATCTGGTTCTACATTATAGTCTGTGACGTGTTTTGTTATCCTGTTTGCTTATCAAGCTGTTTTCCTCTCTTTCCAGCCTTGGGAGCAGCCTATGGCACAGCTAAGAGCGGCACAGGTATCGCTGCCATGTCTGTGATGAGGCCGGAGCTCATTATGAAGTCAATAATCCCCGTTGTCATGGCTGGTATTATAGCCATCTACGGCCTGGTAGTAGCTGTGCTGATTGCCAACAATCTCTCAGAAAAGATCACTCTATACAAGTAAGTTCAGCTGAGTGGTTCTGTTTAATTTTATTTTACATGAATGTCCTAGTTAATTCTCAACACACACCTGGACCCATCTCCACCGTATGCGTGTTCTGTTGATCAAAGATCCAGGCTGTTGAAGTGACTCATGGTTGTAACCAGTCTACTGATTCAGGAACATATGTTCAGAGGAATCTCTTTGTTGTTAGACTAATGGACGGTATTATTTTTGCTATTATCGGGGTACGGTGACTGGTGGCTTTTATCTCCACTAAATATCTGACAGCCAGAGTTTGCTTTGACTGTTGAAGCACCTGGACGAAAAGTGGAACACTGCTGCTACCTCGGCATCACCTTGTTGCTTGGCCACCACTTTATCAGAGGGTGGTGGTATGATTGGACACAGAGCAGCTCAGCTGTGTGATCCTCATGTGGCTCCAGAGTTGGTTTATCTTTCTTTCTTTTTTCAATTTCAGATGAAGACAAAGAGCTTTCCTATTAATAAAATGCTGGTTTTACTCAGGTGGTAGAACTGCTTACCATGAAATCTTGAGGGAAACCGTTTTCCTTAATATCGGCGATGTTCTGTGTTTTCACTTCAAGTTTAGCTTTATCAATCACTACAAAATATCTGCTGTTGATTTGAGTCACTGAATTAGCACTATTGTGCTGACTAACACTTGTTTCTGTGTGTAGGAGTTTCCTCCACCTTGGCGCTGGACTCAGCGTGGGCCTCAGTGGGCTGGCGGCAGGTTTCGCGATCGGCATCGTGGGCGACGCCGGTGTGAGGGGCACGGCTCAGCAGCCACGGCTTTTTGTGGGCATGATTCTCATCTTGATTTTTGCTGAGGTCCTGGGTCTCTACGGGCTCATCGTTGCCCTTATCCTCTCCACGAAGTAAAGCAGCTCCATTACAAGATTGGTCCTTCATGTTGCTGCTGGAGAAAGTGTAAAAAAAAAAAAAAAAAAAAAAGAATCTGCCATGCAAAATGAAAGTTTGAGGAAATGAAATATGATAGCTCCATAAATATGGTCTTTTCTCAACAATGTGTACAGTTGTTCCAATTTGAAAGTCAACTTGTAAATGCGCAATGTAGTGATTTGTCAGTCTTGTGTGCGTGTGTTTAAAAAAGAAAAGAAAAATTGTAAGATGAAGACTCCTTCTCCCCCTCCACTTCTTTCAGGCTTTAGGCCAGCTGGGGCAGCTTGACCTTTGGTCTTAGAGAGCTGACCAAAGGGCCACACAGCCTTTTCTTCCTCCCACATCAGCCTGGGAGCTGTAATAATCTTGAGGATCTATTTGTAAAGACAAACGTGTATGGACTTAAGATTTTTGTTCCTCTGATTTTATTTATAATGACATGTTCGTTGAACTGTTGAAATGCAGCAAATGTCTAATTGTCCATGATATATACATATATAAATATATACAGAGATAAATATCACTAGATTTCATGCACTGTGGGTTAATTGTGATAAGTGGCTGGATCTCATCTGGGTGTAATTCTTGGTCTTGATTAAGGTTGCCTTTAGTATGTTGCTGGTGGAGTGGGATTATGTATGTAGCTGTATTCTAATCATTACGCGAACATTTTCAAACGTCAGTGTTTTTTCTTGTACTGCTGTTTGCATTAAAGACGTGTGTGTGTGTGTGTGTGCCCCACGTTGGGTCTCACTGCTGTAATTTCCACATTCCATCTCATTCACGACCTCCTGCTTCATCTGTGACTGTACCTCATCTCTGCCTCATTCCAGGCATTAAAAACCCTGCATGGGATTCAGTGTTTTCTTGCTGTTGGACTACTTTCAGAAAACTTCATCCAGATCAAAATACAACTTTAATATCAAGATTTGAAATTGCACAAGAGAGCTTGACTCGTTTGCATTGTGCAGCACAAATCAAGATGCAATTAGCTTTAAATTTAGTATTTTTATGCAGTTAATTCTGGATCTGGAGCATATTTTCTGGAAATAGAACTTACTGAAACGCCCATCAACAATCCTGTACAAGCTCTGGATGTATCAACAATTCCTCAATTAAAGATTCCAACTTTTAAGCGACTTCCGAACAAAAACGTCTTCAGTTTTGCAAATTTTACTTTAGTGAAGAAATGTAGCAGAATTGCTGCATCCATACTTCAGTTTCAGTGTCTGATTGTGCTGACATCTTCACACCACAGGAACTGCAACTTCAGCACTAAAAGATGACTAACCGCAAAAGCTTGGTGTGGGCTGAAGGCAGAACCGATTTAATGAAAACACTAGTTAAGATGTAATCAATGTTTTTATGTTAACAGTACAAGACAAACATTACTAATATCTGCATCATGTTATGCAAAAGAAATCAGTCTGACTCGAGGCTCTGGAGCAAAGTCTGAGAAATGCTGCTGATTGCACTGAATGTGGAGCTTTCAGGAAACGACTCTGTGAAGTCTTTGCCCTCCTCTAAACTGGCACTGAGTAGAGGATCCAATGGAACAGAACCTGAAATGAGAAGATCAAGGCGTATATTAGTACTGGAATCAGCCAAAAATGCTTAGTATGGACCAATCGGGCCACCGTATAGCAGAACAAGTTAAAGTATCACTGTTACATAAAGCTGGTCTCTGTACCTACATTGGCATCATTATTGATCTGCACACAAGGCAGCAATTAAGAGAAACTATCTACTGATCAATGCGTTTAATTTCATTCAGTAGTGCAGTTTCTACTCTTGTTGCACCAGAATCTCAATCAGCCATTTTAGCATCAAGGCCTTCAGACTCCTGTGGCATGTGTTTGGCGACACCTTGTGGCTGGAGTTGGTATTATAACAAGCTGACACACCTAGAAACACCGATCCGGTCAGTTTGGCCAACTCTTCACCTCCACCCTGTGAGAAAATGTTGCTGCATTCCTGTAAGAAATTGACACTGATTTATAAATATACATTCTGGATTTTCCAAACCATATTAACTGTTAATATTCAGATGAATTCACGTGTAAACTGTGATGATCACACTCATCTAATTGGGATTAATAGAACAGGATTACTCACAGAGCAGTGCGGGCAAACAAAGCCACTCATGTTCTCAACAATTCCCAGGATCCGAACACCGGTCTTCTTGCAGAAGGTGATCTCCCTCCTCACATCACCAGTGGATACTGCCTGTACCCAATACAGAAGCAAAACAGAATATCTCATCCGTGTTCCAAGATTTGTTCTCCACAATCCAAACCCTGGTTTACATCAGTTTTGATTCCTGGAATTATGGAAGAAAAGATAAGAGGAACTGGAGACACAATGCTGCTATAAATGCTGGTGAAAAGGTTACAAAAACATGATGTAAAGTAGGAAGTTCCTAATAGTTGGTTTTTTTACTTACTCCAGGCTGAACTCGGTTTAATGTTTACCTGAGGTGTGGTGACCAAAACGGCTCCGTCCACTTTATGTTTTTTGAGATTTTCCAGTACAGCCAAATGCTCATCAGATGTCCCTGGCGGCGTGTCCACCAGCAGCACATCCAGCTCCCCCCACGCTACATCTGACACAAACTGGCCAATCAAAGCTGTGGGAAAGAGGATCCAGGAGTGGAGAGAACACTGAGCTGGGGAATGTGAATTCAAGAGCAAATCATGCTGCACAACACTTTGTCCTCAGTCATTTTATCCTTCTCTGATCCAAAGAAAATGGTGATGTTGTATTTTTATTCTCAATCCATTTCAACTGGTCAGTTTGTTTCTGCCATATGAAAAATACTTGTGTCAATAAAACTGCATAGAAAACACCAAATGGTTCGCAGCAAAATAACAGAAAAGATATTAGCTGGGGTAATATTGTACATTATAAAGACATACGAAAAAAGTACTGTGTGCATAACTACAAGGCAAGAGAGCATTTTGACCACATAATGTTTATGCATATTTCAAAGATGTATAAACTTGAATGCTTATTGGATTTAAACAGATCAGGTGGCGTCTTCCTGCAACAAGGGACGGTGTGGCCTAAGTAGGTCAACACCGTTAATCAAGCTGCACATAATTATTAGGCAGCTTCTAATCCTCAAGAAAAATAGGCCAAAAATGACATTTTAAGGATTCTGAAATGGCAGAAACAGTGAAAGGGTTTTTAGACGGATGCAGTGCTTTTGGTACTGGGAGATGATCAAAGAGCCATCAAGTGTTTGGTTGCAAATAATCAACAGAGTCAACAGAAACTTCTTTTGCAAATTAGCTACCAAAGATTTGAGAAGAATGAAGCTCCCAGGAATCCATTCTCCTTGAGGCTCAGTGACATGAGGAAGGTAAAGGAGGCTGAAACCCAACCACCACTGAGCAAGACACATGAGTTAAAACATCAAAACCAGGACAAGAAATATCAGAAGGCGGATTTATCAAAGATCTTATGGACTGATGAGAGGAGAGCGACTCTTGATGGCCCCGATGGATGGGCCTATAGATTAGATCAGGTATGGGCTCAGACACCAGCTAGGTGGAGGTGAGGAGCTTGCATGGAGTGGTGTAACTAAAGATAAGCTAGTTAGACTTAAAATCAACTCTCAAACCTACTGCCAGTTTTTACAAGAGATGGATTTTTTTCTTTTTGTTGCAGAATAAATCTGAAATCTAATAGTTGTCAAATAATTGAGCACACAAAGATTTTCTCTAAAGAAAACCAGGACTTCACTTTTATTTAAATATTCACATGTAATGTTTAACAACAACTCAGAGCTTTGTGGTTGAAAATAAAAGCCTCACAAACTTTACAACTTTCCTAATGATTTAAAATCCAGTGAATGGTAGCTTGGCTTTACCAGTTTTCTTTGGGCCCCTCCACACCACAGCTTCATCTGGGTCTTCCATTAGGAAGCCAATCGACATCAGTGCCAGATTCTTCTGAGCATCTTTGTAGACTGGTACCCATCCTGAGTCACACTGGTGCACTTCCGGCCGGCCTACATTCAGCATACGGGGGATACTGGGCCCACAAAGGTCGACATCAAGAATCCCAACCTGAACAAGATGAAGTTTTATAAACTTAGTTCTGTTGCATGAAAGCCACCAGATGCAGTCTGCAATCAGGCTGTTTCTGCAGGACCCACCTTCTTGCCTGCATGCCTCAGAGCCATGGCTAACTCTGTGGTGATGGTACTCTTTCCCACTCCTCCCTTTCCCGACAGCACCAACACAACATGGCGAACCTGGGCCAAGCTCCCATCTCACAAGAAACGAAGAAATCCACAGCTTACAACGGCCATTAATGAAGTATATATCTAAGCTACTTTTTCATACATGGCACGTATAAAAAGAGGCTCACATTTTATCACTAGTTAATGTTTATTAGTCTAAAACTAGATAGTGAATTCAAGTTTTACCAGAATAAACTAACAACTTGATTATCAGAAGGTAGTGAGCTTAATATGCCGGGAAACGTTTGGAGTTCAAGTTAGGTTTAACTAACAGTTCAGTGACGTCCACATTCAGCTGTATTTGAAGTCATAAATATATTAATTTAATGCGGCGATAAATCCTGAGTTATAGTTTATTTTTCCGGTATATTTAACCTACCATTATTCTGTTCCATGTTTCAAATGATGGATCGTAAACATGCACACGAACCCGGAAGGGAAACAATAACTTCCGCATCGTCATGAACCAATCACATAACGCAGAATCAACCTAAGTCCCGCCTCTTTTTGCAACGTAAGCGGACGCGATCATTGCTGCGTCATCCATTTATTATTTATTTAGATCAGTTTTTACTGGTGTTTTAATTTGTTAGCGTTGAATCTGACGTCTAACTCATTTTAATGATTTTTATTTAATTTTATGTATTTATTTTAAGTTCATTGTATTATGTATTGTGATGGTTATCCTTGATAAAAAGGTTAACATATCCACAAATTAAAACAGAAAAACCAATATGAAATACAATGTGTGCAAAAAGGCATAAATGCATTTAGATCACTTTAATATTTAGTATTTTTACTAAATTTAAATCGTTAAATATGACATATTTTGTCTAATCATGTACTATTAGTAGTAAAAATAAACATTTAATGTATAACTATGATTATCGTTATCACCCTGCTTGATATGGGTGACAATGAAAGTACCGACTAACATATCATGAACTGCATAATAACATATATAACCATTTTTCTCACGGTGTCATTGATTCATGCTAACCTTTTCCTGTTGTTTTTTTGTTGTTGTTGTTTTTTTATCATTTGAGGACTATCAAATTATTTCTGTTTGCTTAACGCCAGAATAACAATAATAATAATATTTGAGTTAAATGGATGTATTTTAAAACAACACCTCAGGCGCAATGATTCCTTATGTGACATTATAAGAAAGTCAAACTATGGACCTTCACAAGTCTGGTTCATCCCTCTGACCAATTTCCAGATGCATGAAGGTGCCACATTCATATGTTCAAACAATAATATGCAAGTATAAACATCATAGGTTCTGTGTCCTGTAAATGATTATGATTTGCTCGAAATGTTTGAATCAACCCCAGAGCAAAAGACGCAGCTGAAGCTGTCATTTCCCACTGTGAAATGAGTCCTTTAACAACATGGGCTAAAAGGCCACTCTGAGAGCAGGAAGCCATTTTCAGTCTGCAGATGTACACAGGGAAAATACCTAAAGTTATGTAGATGTGTCCTGAGGTTTAAGGGAACTAAAATGGGAGTGTGTGGCCAAAATCCCTATTGTATCCCTACTTTAAAGAACAGGGCCCTGATGACAAAGTGTTGTCAAGAGGAAGATGAGACATTACAACCAACAATGCAGATGAGCAGAAGGCCGCTACTAAAGCAACCTGGACTTCATAAGCACCTGAGCAGAACCACAGGCTGATCATCCCCATGCTACACCGCATTGATGCAGTAATTCATGCAAAAGGAGCCCAGACTTAGTACTGAGTGCAAATACTGTACAGTACATGGAAATTCCTTAGTCCTGTGTAATATTCAAATTGTCTGAAAAACCAAATCTTGGGTTTTCAGTAGTTCTGAACCATCATCAAAAGTAACACACACAGGAAGGAGAAAGCATGTTATGCAAACACTTAAATCCCCCTACTGGCTTCCTGTAGCTTTCAGAACTGATTTTAAGATTTTAATGCTTGTTACTAAGTTTTTTCATGGCCTCATCCCCCACATCTTCATGACATGAATGCTGGGTTCCACAAAGAGTGTTAAGGTCACTCAATCTGGTGATAATAAGACTCAAATAAGGAAGAAGAGGCTTCTTTTAGTCATCATGGCCCAAAATCTTTTCCAGACATATTGAGAGATGTGGACCCTTAACTTTTTTAAAAGGGTGTTAAACCCCACCTTTTCGCAGTTGCGTTTTAGATTTTTGGTTTTGTTTTTAATTTCTTTAGTCTTATACTTATTTTATCTTTAATAAGTGAACTTAAAATAATCGAATAATATAACTATATGAATTATTGGGATGCTTTGGAAGAAAATACCAACCATATACCAAGAGTTTAAGTTTTCTTCCGTAGGATGCATCTGTGTTTTAGTCCAGCTTTATGCCAATTGCGGTTTGGGAGCATTAAAATGCGTACAGACGAACCAGCGCCCCCTGGAGTCAGAATACATGATGACATTTTATATTGCGACAATTTATATTAAAACAATAGACCCCAATTGTGAATTTTGCAAAGAGATTCCAGAAATATTATTATTATTAGTCATTGATTTTGGAATATAACAAGGAAATTTCGGAAGGCATGTAATAACTTTATAATGTGTAATATTGATACTATATTTTCACTAAAGTATGAGCATTTTATTTTCATTTTCATGGAAAGAATACTATTACAAACAAAAGACTGGCAATTCATCTAATTATAATATTTGGCAAATGTCATATTCACAAATGTAAATTTTTTCTCATCTTCACCTTATTTTCCAGCTTTGGTTAAAGACTATATGCATCTGCTATTTCCAAGAGTACAAACAAAAAAGCTCGAATTACATATGAATGTTGTAGGTCATTGTAACACTTTCATTTACACGTCAGCCTTGGTAGTAACTCAGTGTAATATACCTAAACATGGCAGTGCATTTCTTTAGTTCTTTGTTTTCTTTAGCCTGGAGTGCACAGGCCAGCAGCCACCACATGATGAGCCTTTAAACAGCTGCAGAAGAAACAGAAGAAACCAAAAAGAAGCAGTTGAGCCAAACCAACACGAGCTCCTCCTCTGCAAAGCTCTGATCCAATGGGAACGTGGTGAGGGCGTGGACAAGTTCTGTTTACTTCTGTCCTGCAGAGAAGTGGGACAGACTGAAGGCTGCTACTGTCACACATATACAGACTGAGGGCCATCCACATGAGCCACTGCTACACAGTGTTCAGGAGGACCCCTGCAAGGTAAGAACATACTCCGCAGCTGTTCAGATAGAGTTAGAAGTCCCTAACGGAGTTTTATAATGAAGAAAGAACAGAGGAAGGTTTGTTGAAGGGTAGTGGGGCAGAGCAGCAGATCATGTTCACCTCTCAATAGAGGAACAGAGGTGAGAGAAAGATCTGAATTCCTTACATCTTTAATATTACTCATTCTGCTGTTGCTGACTGAATCCATTCTTCATCTATCTGAGTCACCAAGGTACTATCTACAGTTTGTCCTGACTCAGACCTCCTGATGCATGCTCAGTATTTAGGGTAAGGCTCAATTAAAATGAGACCTGCTCTAGACTGACTAATCTAAATTAACTGCAATCATCTCCTGCACCTGCTTGGAAAGGAAGCGACCAGCTGCTGTCATTAACATGCCAGCAGGTGCAGGCTGTTTAAAACTTGAAATCTACGTCACAACAGTGCAGAAAAACAAACAGGGAGCCTAACAGTAAAGGACTGTGTTTGAGATAAGCACAGCAGTGCATGTGAGGCAACTGATTGCAGGGATGATTGACTGTGAAGGCGGTAAACAGATCAATGAACAATGAAGATGATGAAAAACCCAAAATGATCCACTTTATTTGGGTGTCGTTCACTCTTCCATGGCTTTCCCCAGCCGCAAACAGAACAAGACCCATCTTTTCATATTTTAGGCTTCCTGTGCAGCCTGGAAAAGACCACAAAACTGTGGATTTGGATTTTAGCCTTTTCCACATCTGATAAATGTGAGAAATACTTTTTACTTTGACCTGTATGTAGATGCTTTGATTTAGAGCTTAGTTTTTGTCTAACTCATTGATCATTTTTCCATTCTAATTTCTATTTCTTGGGTTGTAAACTGGCCCCTGGGTTCTTGAACTGGGTCTGGGTTAGCTGCCAAAGTATTGAAACTCTTTCTGTTTACAAACTGATTTAAAGCTATCTGTATTTAAATACATGTGGTTTTTGTTTTGACTGAATAACTGCCAGATACAGAAATTTAAGATTTTATAGGAAAAATGGGTGCTAACTTACTGGAGTTTATTTTTGGTGACAATTTTACAGCCATGGGATTCATTCTGTGTTGATTTAGGAGAAACCAGACCTGATAATTCTAACTATAACATAAAAGTTTTCCGATGTATAAAAATGAGTGAGAAAGCCCTTTTGAATAGGGAATAAAAAAATGAAACCAAACTACCTGGATCTAAAAACAAGTATTCCTGGCATTCCTTTGGGTCGGGTGACTTCCGCAGAAGCTGCTGTTGCTTGCAGACGTGTTGGGTTTACAGGTTTAACACATGCATAGATCTTCCTCCTGCTGCCAACTGGGACATGTAGGCACGGATGGAAACAGGAGAACCAGCATGCATGGATCGCTGCCCTTGTAGTGCTGCCTCTTAGGGATGTTTTGCACATTCATGCTGACTGGAGGAGGTTTGCAAGAAAGTTAAAAGCCAAACTATTTGGAGCAGTTAGACAGGGTTGTGAGATATTTTAGAAAAGAATGAAGCATTGTTGTTCAAATTCCAGTGGAAAGTCCTGAATAAGCAAAAAGATGCACCCAGAAAACTGAGTTAAGAGTAATTGTCTCTGTCCTAGTTCAGTACAGCATCACGGGTTTGAAAAGACTGTCAGCAAGTATGTTCAGTGTGTGCCAGGAGGTCATAGTGGCCATAAATAAGGCTAACATGGCCTCCAGCACGTACGCCAGCTGGTCCTCAGGTCTTATGTTTGGCTGTCTACAGAGCTGCCATGCTGAGAAGAAGCTGGAGCAGCAGAGCTCGACATTTGGCCTGGAGCGAAACACAGCAGGACACAGATGTCATGGCAGCTGTCCACGCCACCAACAAGGAGTGGGAGAACAAAGCAGTGACACAGGTGAGGCAAATATGGTTATGTGACAAAACAACACAAAGTTGTCCATAATGAAATGTAAGGAAACTGATACATCGTGTTCCTGTTGTTTACAACAAAAACCTGAATAGTGTGGAAGGAAAACCTTGCAGAACCACCTTTAGCTGAAATTGCAGCTCCGAGTCTTTTGCCGCTTGAATCTACCCGCTTTGTGCTTCAAAAAATGGACAATGTTGATTTTTCTTTATAAAATAACCCAAGATTAGTCAGAATGGACTGAGCTGCCACAGGCTCTATTGGGTTTAGGTCCGGACTTTGACTGGGCCGGTATAACACGTGAATGTTCTGCAGGTTAATGGCCCGTTGTCCTGCTGTAAGGTGAACGTCCACTCCAGTCTCAGCTGTTTTAGGGCCGACAGGTTTTCCTCCAACATGACGATGGTGAAAAGGAAAAAATACAAAGAAATTAAGATGTGCTAAAAATAGATGAAAGAAATATTTGCTACGAGTTGATTTTAAATGTTTAAAATTTGTAAAAGACAATGTTTCCACCTGATGTCCAGACATTTTCCACTATCTGCCATCAGAAATAGCTGAATGTAAAACCTGTGAGGAATGGAAGTCTAGTATATTTGGAAGGCTTCTAATTTTACTGAGTTGCACACATAACTTCTCACACAGACCATTTACAGGCAAGACAATCTTAATGAGTCTTAAAACGTTGCTACAGAAGTGTGGATTTAGAGCCTTAGATTGCAGTGACACAACAAACCTGCTGTTTTTTACTCCTTTTGGACTCCAGGCTACTGGTGGAATTGCAAAAATGTTAAATGCAGCCTCAGGCTCCTTTGCTGGAACCAACCCCACTAGCTGCCATTCACAGAGCACGGATATGTTTGTGCTGCCCGTGTCTCCCAGATCAGCGACTTCGAGTCTAAGATGGATCACCTGGTCAGAACTGGACCCGGCTCTGAGGTAGTGGCCCTGCCCTGCGATGCAGCTGTGAAGCAGGAGTCGTTCCCCCTCTGTGAGGCGCCGGAGGAGCTGAGCCTGGGTTTGTGGGCTGCTGATGACTGCTTCTGCAGGGAGGAGGACCAGGGTGAGCCTCATCTGATAAAAGCACTGATTAAACACAGTAAATAAGCAGAGCCCTCATGGTTTATACAAGAATAAGTAAGTTTTACTCCATGAACACACATCATATCACTCAGTGTGTCTCAATCTTATTCAGTTTACATTCTCGTTCACTATGAAAATCATGTAATACTTCAGTAATTTGGGTTTGGTCCATGTTGTTCTTTTTCTTCTGGATTTAAAAACGTATTATTTTCCATCCTGTCCTAGAGCGAGTAGCTTGTCAAATACAGTAATCAGCTAATAAGCTATTAATAAACCAAGAATAGCTCATGCACAGAGTTTACCCCAGTTGTAGCTCTGTTTTGCACAGTATTAGAAATATAATTGCATGCAATGAAACAAAGATTTTTTTGCAGAAGAGGGAGAGGACGGAAGTCTCAAGGCGAAGTCACACCGATGAGGCCATGCATATAACTCCAATGGTGGCAGGAGATAAAGTCTAAGCCTAATCCATATTGGTGGGCTTCCTCCTGGGCTAATGTAGCACAGAACCTGTGCCTGAACCTTTTATAGACATCCATTCTGTGGTTGTTAGCAAGAGCTCGAACTGGATCCATCACTGTGTTGAGCTGATTGAATGTTTTTACAACTTGTAAAAATGCTTGTTTTCTCAGTTTTTGACTGGGTGTGGGACGAGCACTGTAAGTCCTCCGGAGCCTCCCTCAGCTGTGACAACAGGAAGGCGAGCTTCCATTCGGACTACAGCTGCGGCACCGCCGCCATCCGTGGCAACAGGGAGCTCTCAGACGGCCAGCACTACTGGGAAGTGAAGATGACTTCTCCTGTCTATGGAACAGACATGGTCAGAGTCTGTTTCTTTAGATTGGTTAAAATCTGAACCTATCTTATTTGTCATTCTGTTATAGCAACCAAATCAATTAAATTCATTTTATTTATATAGCGCCAATTCACAACACGTCGTCTCAAGGCTTTTAACAAAGTCGGTTCATCGAATCATACAGATTTCAGGTCAGGTTCATACATTCCAATTAATCTTAACCATTGAACAGTTCAGTCAGATTCAGTTATTTATTCAAACTGGATAAAAAGTTTTTCTGTCTAAGGAAACCCAGCAGATTGCATCCAGTCAGTGACTTGCAGCATTCACTCCTCCTGGATGATCATGTAGAGACAGTGGACAGTCACTGGCGTTGACTTTGCAGCAATCCCTCATACTGAGCATGCATGTAGCGACAGTGGAGAGGAAAAACTCCCTTTTAACAGTAAGAAACCTCCAGCAGAACCAGAACCAGGCTCAGTGTGAGCGGCCATCTGCCACGACCGACTGGTGGTTTGAGAGAACAGAGCAGAGACACAAAGAGAACAAAGAAGCACTGATCCAGGAGTACTTTCTATGGGAAGGAAAAGTGAAACATCAATGGTTATAGCTCCTTTAAAGGCTTCTTTTAGGAGAGAAAGACGGCTAAGCAGATGAACTCTGAGCCAGTTTTCAAGGTTAGAGTCTGAAAGAGAGAACATAGAGTTAGTCACAGTAGAAGCTCAGTCAGTAGCCATGTCTAGGAGAGAGAAAGGGTTAAACACTGAAAGACAGGGCTATGTGTATCATCGGTAGAAGGTGAGCATTAAGTTGTTGCCAGCAGAAGCTCAGACGATTCCCCTCTCCAGAAAAGTGTCACATGTAGACACAGTCAGGCCAGGTGTAGCTTCTAGGAAGAGAAAAGAGAGAACATAAAGTTAAAAGCTGAAATAACAGCAAACAATGCAAAATTGGAGAGTAGTGTGAGAATGTAGCGAAGAGGGTGAAAGTGGTCATTATGTCCTCCAGCAGCCTAAGCCTATAGCAGCATAACTACAGAGATAGCTCAGGATAACCTAAGCCACTCCAACTATAAGCTTTATCAAAAAGGAAAGTTTTAAGCCTAGTCTTAAAAGTAGACAGGGTGTCTGCCTCACGGACTAAAACTGGGAGCTGGTTCCACAGGAGAGGAGCCTGATAACTAAAGGATCTGCCTCCCATTCTACTTCTAGAGACTCTAGGAACCACCAGTAAACCTGCAGTCTGAGAACAAAGTGCTCTGTTAGGAACATATGGACCAATCAGATCTCTGATGTATGATGGAGCTAGATCATTAAGGGCTTTATATGTGAGGAGGAGAAGTTTAAATTCTATTCTGGATTTAACAGGGAGCCAATGAAGGGAAGCTAAAATAGGAGAAATATAATCTCTCTTTTTAATTTTCATCAGAACTCTTGCTGCAGCATTTTGAATCAGCTGAAGGCTTTTAACTGCATTTTGTGGACATCCTGATAGTAAAGAATTACAATAGTCCAGCCTTGAAGTAACAAATGCATGGACTAGTTTTTCAGCGTCACTCCTGGACAGGATATTTCTAATTTTAGCAATGTTCTGGAGGTGAAAGAAGGAAATCCTAGAAACCTGTTTAATATGGGATTTAAATGACATGTCCTGGTCAAAAATAAGAACAACTGTTATTATTTGCACCTTCATCTGTTATTTTTGACCACAATCTTCAATGTTTATCATTGGGATTTTATGTGACAGACCTACCTAAAAGACCTACCTAAAGTGGGGCATAATTGTGAAATGGCCGGAAAAGGAAACACTTGTTTCTGTTTTTATTTGTAAAACATCCCCTAATCCTTTTTATTCCACTTCACAATCATCCTCAGATTTGTGTTGATCAACAACATAAAATCTTAATACAATTCATAGACGTTTCTGGCTAAATGTGACAAAATATGAATACTTTTGCAATGACTTGTTGTTTTATCTGCTTTTTGGTTTGGGCTTTTTTCCTCTGTAGATGGTGGGGGTTGGAACTTCTGAGGTGAACCTGGACAAGTTTAAATACAGCTTTGGCAGCTTGCTGGGCCACGATGAAGACAGCTGGGGGCTCTCATACACAGGTTAGACTTGGTTTTGTTAAACTAACTGGAATTTTATTTATCTTTTTACATTTAGCTGTTAAAGCAAAATAATGTTTGTGTTTGAAGGTCTGCTTCAACACAAAGGAGAAAAAGTGAAATTCTCCCCTCGGTTTGGCCAAGGGTCGATCATAGGCGTTCACTTGGACACATGGCACGGCACCCTGACCTTCTACAAGAATCGGCACTGCATAGGTAGTTTTCTCTTTGCGGTTATAAACCCCAGAAAGCAGCAGTTGTAGTTATGCCTGCTGCTTTTTCACCACAGCACTGATGCTACCTTGGTAAAGATTTAAAGGTTTTTGAATGACATGGGTCTTAACGACGATGCTTAAATGACTTATGTTTTGGTTTTAAGTGGGTTGGACCATCTGGTGCTGGGCTAAAATGGTTCAGGACGGATTTGACAGGTCGAGGCTACTGTGTGTCGTTACATAATTAGAAATCTGAGCAAGCTAAGGAGACACGTGGGGTTCCGCAAGGCTTCATTGTTGGGCCGCTTTTATTCAACATCAACACGACCCCCCAGCTCAGATTAGGGAGAACTACAACATGTCTTATAACATGTATGCTGATGACCCTTTGTTGTCCTGTAAAGTAAGTTGAATTAGCCGGAGTATGAGAGAAGCTATACCAATAATCTTGCCTTCTGTGAACAGGTATTGCTGCCACCAGGCTGCAGAGCAAGAAGTTCTACCCCATGGTGTGCTCCACTGCAGCTAAGAGCAGCATGAAGGTGATCTGTGCCTGCTACACACCCACCTCCCTGCAGTACCTCTGCTGTGCCCGGCTGCGGCAGATGTTGCCCTGTTGTCCAGACATAATTAATGCCATGCAGCTGCCCCCGGGCCTGCGGACCGTCCTCCAGATCCATCACGGCTGGGTGTTCGCCCTCAGCAGCACCCCTGACCCATCTGAGGAAGAGGAGGACTACATGCCCGAATCTTGCCAGCAGGATGCCCTCAAGCAGATAAGCGTGCCTTCTAGCCCCTGCCTCAGCCGCTGTCCGAGCCCCGTATCGATCCCAAGTGCCTGTGCCGACCCATATCCTGAAACAGTCCCACAGTACCACTGCCCCTGTCACACGACTCCTCAGAATGACTCCACCGCCTGCCACTGTCCTCCGACTCCTCCGAGCAGTGACTACGAGAGCTGCTGCTCCGACCCAGAGGATTATCAGTGCAAAAGATGCCGCTGGACGTGACCCGGTTCTTGGGTCCAAAGCTTCTTCTACCACTGCCATCAGTGTTTGCTCTGAGCATTCTCACCTTCTAGTCAACATTTAACAGCATCAGTGCTTCTGTTTCAAAGTGTCATAAATATTAGAGATTATTCTTGCTTTCATCTTTAAAATGCCACAGTCAATGCCTTTGGAAAAGGCAGATCAGACTCTGAAAACCAAAGAGGGAAACTTGTTGAATGTTTTCAGGGATAGACTCCAAGAGAGGAGATTCTTTTTATTACTATAAGTCTTTTTATAAGTGTTTTTTATCTATCTTGAATATCAGATGAGATTACACTGATGCTGTCTGTTTTTCTATTTATTGCTACACCTGATTGTGAACTTTCTTACAATCCTGTAAAATAAATCCAAGAATGAAATTATTTTTGTTTTAGTTTTTATTCACCAAGTGTTTATATTCCTGTAACTTTTTCAAATGTTTTATATCGTACAACTATAAACCTCACTGTATGCCGTTGGGATTTTATGCACTATAAATCCTTCCTATTCATATTTAAGCACTACTTTCTGTTGGTCTGTCACATAAAATCCCAGTAAAATATAGAGGTGAAAGGTTAAAGGAAATAAATACTGTGATACTTTTTACTTTTATTGCTTTGCTTCTTATTGTGAATTTAAAAAAGTCCAAATCCAAGAAGGAAACTTCTGTTTGTCTCCTTTTATTTAGTAATACACAGGTAAACATACACACTATAAGGTATTTGGGTTAGAAAATACAGCTTATTTTTTTATACTTTATTAAATAGACCTTATTTGTTCATTTAAATACATAATTAGGGTTGGATTTTTTAATATAAAAACCATAATCCTGGTTTCCATGTTGGGCAGATCAGTCCAGGACCAGCTGAGGGTTCTCTGTTGTGAGGCAGCGGTACAATCTGGCTGAAATTTCCGGTCCAATCCTTCTTCCTTTGCCTTCTGTTTTCACTGAAAGACCGGCCAGCATTCCCTTCTTCTCCGCCTCAGACCCTGAGTTTTGGTAAGCCTTCAGTAAACACATGCAAAAGAAAACCATTGTGATCCTCTTCACCTTCTTTCTGCAGAATCCATTCTTGCTTTCAGCTGCGGGTTACCTGCAGCAGGAGCTGAGGAGATGGGAAGGACTCGGTCACAGCAGAGGCCACTGCCGGGCTCACTCGGTTCAGCTGCTGGATCTGTCTGCTCCAGACGTCCCTCAGGCCCGAGCCGTCCCTCTCCACCCGGGCCCCGCTGGCCCAGGACCCGTCCACACAGAAAGGTAGCTCGGATCGCTCGGTAAGGAGCCTGCGGGGAAACAGCAAGAAGTTGAGACTTTGTTTCCAGGAATATGGAGGAGTGAGGAAATGGAAAAAAAATTAGGACACACTTGAAGGGGCGTTTCGACAAAGCCTTGGTAACGGCGCACACATGGTCAGTGACGTCCTGCCAGCTCTCCAGGAAAACCACTGAGATGTTTTTGTAGAGCTGCAGGTACACAAGCACCTAGAAAGATTTCATCCTGGTGAATATTTACCAAGCTCCAGAAAAACTGGAAAGAGAGAAACATCAATCCTCAAACAGCAAACAGACCTCCTCCACATCCTGATTCCTCATCCCCAGTTTGGTTCGTAGCATCTGTTCTGGAAAATAATCCCCAGACTCCTTTATCCTGTTGAGAAACCAGTAATGTTCACATGAAAGCTGCTGCAGCTTAATGGATCCGTCTCCGCTAACATGACAATAAATCAAACTGTAAACAAGCGAAAAATAATAATATCTGGGTGCAAAACCTCAGAAATGTCAATTATAAAATCCATGTACGTCGGTTCCAATGAACCAATGTACAAAGTAATAAAACTGCTAAAAATAAATTAAAAGAAGCCTTTTATAATAGTTAAAACACTAAAGAGGTATAATGTGAAAAAATCTTAAAATTTGTGAATCTTTTAATTCAGCAGAATCATTTAACCCAGAAAAACCGCACAAAAAATAATATCATGACAAGTAATAAAAGCTTTATTCCCACAGTTATTAGCAACTCTGCCGATCCATGTAAAATATAATGGAGGCATTTTATTTTATTTTTTACTTCAAGTTGTTCGGATTGTCTATAAACCTTTAATAAGTAATCTATGATGTTCTGTTTCCGTGGGATACAAATATGATGTGACACAGATTCTCTTAGCCACCCTTCAAAATGGGAAAGACAAGAAAACTTGTTGAATTGAGTAAGGCACATGGGTGGTGGTCCCAAGTCAAGAAATGGCTGCAGGAAAACACACTACTGTGAAAGCATTTTTACACATCTCTGCTGTCTCACCTAAATGTTTGAGATGAAGATGAGCAAATATTAAAAGCAGTCTTCAAATGATTTTATGCTCTCGAGGGAAACCAAGCTATGCTAACTCACCTGGCCCGATGTGAAAATGCATCCCATAAATTTAATAAGTGGCTGCACCACAAGGGGTCGTCCAACCTTCTTTGCAGACTTGTTTCATTCAGCCACGTCGGAGGGTTTTCAAGCACGAACCGCCTGTCTAAGACCGTTCCACAGCACCGTATTCTGATTTATATACAGACTTTGACTAGGCCACTCCAAAATTTAGCCATTAAGATGTGGACTTGCTGGTGTGCTTTGGATCCTTGTCCTGCTCCATTTTAAGTGTGCTTGAGCTCAAGGTCACAAGCTGATGGCCAGATGTTCTCCTTGAGGATGTCCTGCCAGAGAAGTCTTCCAGGTCATGAACCAGTAAAACAGCCCAGGCCAAAAAAGATGTTTTTTGGTAAATGTGAGACGGACCTTTGTGATCTCTGGGTCTGCAGTGGTTCTGGCCTTGGAACTCTCCCATGGAGGCCATTCTGCCCAGTCTCTCTCAAAATCCACCTTCTTCCATGTCCATCTCAGTCCCCAGACCTGAAGCCGATAAATAACCTGTGGGATGTGCTGAAGAGACCAGAGCATAAGAGAAGAAACAGGCCTCTGGACCATTTAAAGACACGGTGCAAAGACGGTCAAAGATCCGTCTCTTTGTATGCTCCAGTCTTACAGGAGAACACCAAGTGCTCACATTAAATGTTGGGTTTTTCTAAACTTTCCAGAGGGAGATTGAGGCACAGCAAGATAAGATTAATCAATTTTAAACCTTTACCAAGGGTACCAAAGAGCAGGGAGAGCACTGTATATATACTCACCCTTGATCCGACTCAAAGTCCATCACCAACATGGTGACCACCTTGTTGGCCTTCCGGTTGAGACACTCCAAGAGAGGACTGAGGACGGTCCCCATCTCCATCTCCTCCCCTTCACTGTCCACCATCTGCAGTGCAGACAGACACAGCATGTCATAAGAAATCACAAACTTCTACTCTATTATTACGAGTTTCAGCCACTTGATTACTTTTCTAACGGAGATCACAATGTCCACGAAGTCAGCCAGTGTCAAAACCAGAACCATCTGCTCCTCCACCACACAGGCCTGACCGTCTTCTCCCTGCTGAGGTCCGAGAAGTAATACTTCACGGGCTGAAGAACCAGGACCAAAAGGGGCTTTTTTGTGGCGTGTGAGCGGCCTACCTGAGGTAAATCTCTGGTCCAGGTGATACTGTGAGATAGATGTTGGCTCTCAACAGTAAACCTCCACTCCAACATGGCCAGGGTGTCCAGCAAAATATCAGATCCAGCGTGCTGCAGAAGGGCTGCAGACGTCGAAGGTCACAGATGGGTTTATCAACAGAAACTGATTAAATTTCACCAAATCCTTTAGCATATCATCTATTCCTAGGACTTACACTATAGTTACAACCGTGTTCATTAAAGGAAACTACAGGTCAATCGTATTTTACTTAAATAGCATTTAAACATTTATTTAAATATAATTCAATTAAAAAAGTAATATATATATTATATAGATTGAAATATTTCAAGAGCAAAGTTCTGTTAATCTTCATGGTTCTGCCTTACAGCTAATGAGAGCCCCATTCATTTTCTCAGAAAGTCTTGATATTACATAAAACTAATTTAAAAAGTATTTTTTAATCCAGAAATATGATGTAACGCCCATGTTAGGGCTTACACAATCACAGAGAAGACAAGTGACTTGACGGTTGTCTGGCAGACAGTCACTGACACCTTTGACAAGGACTGAAAGCCACATAAGGCCATTAGCTGTTCACATAGGGTTGCATCCGAGCTCAGTTGTGGAAAACTGAGTGGAAGGAAAAAGTGCAGTGGAAATACAGGTCGTTCTCAAAATATTAGCATATTGTGATAAAGTTCATTATTTTCCATAATGTCATGATGAAAATTTAACATTCATATATTTTAGATTCATTGCACATTAACTGAAATATTTCAGGTCTTTTATTGTCTTAATACGGATGATTTTGGCATACAGCTCATGAAAACCCAAAATTCCTATCTCACAAAATTAGCATATCATTAAAAGGGTCTCTAAACGAGCTATGAACCTAATCATCTGAATCAACGAGTTAACTCTAAACACCTGCAAAAGATTCCTGAGGCCTTTAAAACTCCCAGCCTGGTTCATCACTCAAAACCCCAAGACATTTCTGAACGAATAGGCTGTTCCCAGAGTGCTGTATCAAGGCACCTCAGTGGGAAGTCTGTGGGAAGGAAAAAGTGTGGCAGAAAACGCTGCACAACGAGAAGAGGAGACCGGACCCTGAGGAAGATTGTGGAGAAGGGCCGATTCCAGACCTTGGGGGACCTGCGGAAGCAGTGGACTGAGTCTGGAGTAGAAACATCCAGAGCCACCGTGCACAGGCGTGTGCAGGAAATGGGCTACAGGTGCCGCATTCCCCAGGTCAAGCCACTTTTGAACCAGAAACAGCGGCAGAAGCGCCTGACCTGGGCTACAGAGAAGCAGCACTGGACTGTTGCTCAGTGGTCCAAAGTACTTTTTTCGGATGAAAGCAAATTCTGCATGTCATTCGGAAATCAAGGTGCCAGAGTCTGGAGGAAGACTGGGGAGAAGGAAATGCCAAAATGCCAGAAGTCCAGTGTCAAGTACCCACAGTCAGTGATGGTCTGGGGTGCCGTGTCAGCTGCTGGTGTTGGTCCACTGTGTTTTATCAAGGGCAGGGTCAATGCAGCTAGCTATCAGGAGATTTTGGAGCACTTCATGCTTCCATCTGCTGAAAAGCTTTATGGAGATGAAGATTTCATTTTTCAGCACGACCTGGCACCTGCTCACAGTGCTAAAACCACTGGTAAATGGTTTACTGACCATGGTATCACTGTGCTCAATTGGCCTGCCAACTCTCCTGACCTGAACCCCATAGAGAATCTGTGGGATATTGTGAAGAGAACGTTGAGAGACTCAAGACCCAACACTCTGGATGAGCTAAAGGCCGCTATCGAAGCATCCTGGGACTCCATAAGACCTCAGCAGTGCCACAGGCTGATTGCCTCCATGCCACGCCGCATTGAAGCAGTCATTTCTGCCAAAGGATTCCCGACCAAGTATTGAGTGCATAACTGTACATGATTATTTGAAGGTTGACGTTTTTTGTATTAAAAACACTTTTCTTTTATTGGTCGGATGAAATATGCTAATTTTGTGAGATAGAAATTTTGGGTTTTCATGAGCTGTATGCCAAAATCATCCGTATTAAGACAATAAAAGACCTGAAATATTTCAGTTAGTGTGCAATGAATCTAAAATATATGAATGTTACATTTTCATCATGACATTATGGAAAATAATGAACTTTATCACAATATGCTAATATTTTGAGAAGGACCTGTAGGGCACAGGGATAAGCAGAGCCTTGGGAAGATTGTGAAGAGAAGGTCATTCAAGAGTCTGGAGATTTACCAGATGTGGAATCATCCCGTCAGATGAAAGTAAATGTTGAGCTTCATTTGGAAAACAAGGTCCCAGAATCTGGGAGGTCTAATATGAGGTTTTTGCAGTCAGTGACCTCAACCTTACAGAGAAACAATGGGGTACTTCAAAGACACCAGGTTCCACACAGGTGATCTGAAGGTTACTATTGGTCTCTGCTTGCTGAACACATCAGCAAATTAGGCTGATCCCCTCCATGCCATGCTGGACGCAGCCCTATATGGAGTTGTTTTACATAGTATATTAATTTCACTTTTGGTTGATGACGAGATAAACTGGGATCCTCATCATGTTTGTACAAACTACTGATATAAACCTTTCAGTGATATTTACTGAGACGCACCTATAAATTAAATGCGCTTTAATGGACCCAGATGGATGGAACCAGAATGCCCGACAGCACATAAAGGCAGCATGTACCTGGTTCTATACAGACAGTCAGGCTCTTTATGCAGTTCTCTGGCCGCAGACTCTTGAGATTGTCTGCAGCTTCTCTCCTCCTCTGCTGTTCCTGCCTCCTCTCCTCCTTCTCCCTGGCTCTAGCAGCCCTCTGCCTCTCCCTGTCCTCCTTCCTCTGCTTGGCTTTCAGTTTGTCCGCCTCTATCTCCTCCTTGGTGCGGCGTTTCCGTGCAGGACTGGGCGTTCCGCCGGATGCCTCTGGCCGCGGAGGAGGTAGCGTGACTGTGGAGTCACTTTTTGCAGGTGAAGATGGTAGATTCTCGGAGTTCTCCTCATGATCTCCTCTGCTGTCAGTTGAGCTCTCACCGCGGTTAAAAGCTGCTTTCGGTTCATGGTCACTGTCCTCAGATTCAGAGATTTCCCACGTCTTGGCTCTGCGCAGGACGGACATCTCATGTTCGAAGCAAAAACTCCATCAAAATAAATGAAACTGTGAAGCTCAGGGAAGCTGCGCTGGTTGGGGAGCTGCGACGGTGTCCGCCGAGGGACAAACCGCATCAAATGCGATATATCTCTTTATTTTATGTTCTATTATACATACTTATTTATGTTTTAGAAATAAAGACTTTATATTAGTCAGTTGTTGTCGAACTGTTAAACTTGAAATGAACCCAGGCGGACGGTAGATTAAACGTATTTTATTAGAAGCAGCAGAAGGTGAGACTCAGCAGCTGCTCTCACCAGGTGGACCACCTGGATTAGAACTGAGGGCAGTGGCCTAATCTGTTGGGATGGATGTTAGCATCTACCAAAAAACTCCCATAGATGGATTTAAGGAGGTTCTTTCTGCACTTAAACATAAAGTAAATACAAGTGAATTGTTGCTTTTATTTATTGTGTTTTTAAGATAATCAGTTTCTATGAACTTTTAATTAGTAATCAACACCTTTCTGTTCCCCTGGGGTATAAATATGACCAAAGGCAGAGGTCAGTAGTCTGGAAGAAGACTCATTTATTTTGCCCACATGCCCTGTGGTAAATCATATTCAATAAATCATATTACTGAAAGTTTATTAATTTGAGTAATTTATTTCACAAAGTAAAACAAGTTATATAAATTAATTACACACACACTGATGTTTTCAAACTTTTATTTCTGTTAATTATGGTGATTTTCTGCTTTCAGCTACTGAAAACATGACATTTATGATTAGAATAAAATATAAAGACATTTTTAACACAGAAATAAGGGCTTAATGAAAATTATGTTTAATACCTACGTACGTGTTTTTTTTAAATGTTATTTTAATATGACCAATGAGCCTCATACACATATTTCATATTGAAAATGACTATAATAAATCTCTAAAGCTCACCAGAAGATAATTGCAGCAAAGAGGAAGGTCACCAAGTCTTCATGACAATTATTGCATGCTATCTACATGCCAAAATGTTTTTGTCCTACCTGTACAAACACAAACGTGAAGTTTGATTATTAGCTTTGGTCAATTAAACCAGGTGAGGTAGTGAGAAACCACAGATATATTCTTCATATTCATACTGCTGGAAGGATCTTTTTAGCCCCACTTAATAAATGCACTGAAGTTAAAGGTGAGATTTGGCTACGGCAGTAAAATAAAATTTTTATTTTGTTATTTTCACATCTTTTGCAAATATCATAGTTCCTATATTCCGATTTATTACAAATACTGCTCTATTTCAGCTCAGTGAAATAATCGTATAATGATGTCCTTTACGTTTATATTACAATTAATGATGAATAATAATTTAGATATTAGGTACAGCTTTCATGTATAGATATTAGCTTCGTAACGCCTTGCAGAACAATGCCTAAATAAGCTGCTCATTTTACAATAAGTACTGGTGCCCCCCAGGGGTGTGTTCTATCCCCACTCCTCTTCTCTCTGTACACAAATGACTGCACCTCACCGGACTCGTCCGTGAAACTCCTGAAGTTTGCAGACGACACCACTGTCATTGGACTGATCCAGGATGGTGATGAGTCTGCATACAGACAGCAGGTGGAGCGGCTGGTACACTGGTGCTGTCAGAACTACCTTGAACTGAACCCACTCAAGACTGTGGAAATGGTGGTGGACTTTCAGAGAACACCACCCCCATACACCCCCCTCACCATCCTCAACAACACTGTATCGGCCGTGGACCACTTCAGGTTCTTAGGAACCATCATCTCTGAGGACCTGAGATGGTCTTCACACATAGACACTGTTCGAAAGAAGGCCCAGCAGACTGAGGCAACTCAAGAAGTTCAACCTTCCACAGGAGCTGCTGGTCATTTTCTCCACTGCCATCATTCAATCTGTCCTGTCTTCATCCATCTCAGTGTGGTTTGGTTCATCCACAAAACAGGACAGGTCCAGACTGCAACGAATAATCAGGACTGCAGAGAGAATAATCAGAGCTGACCTTCCCTCCATCCAGGACTTATACAGGTCTAGGGTCAAGAAAAGAGCTGCTAAAATCTCTGCAGACCCCACACACCCTGCACATAAACTGTTTAGAGTTTTACCTTCAGGTGGCGCTACAGAGCACTGTTCACTAAAACCAGGCGCCACAGAGACAGTTTCTTCCCCCAGGCTGTTTCTCTGTTGAACATTCAATAGAGAACAAAACAACAGCATACAGATGTTGCAAATGCACCTTTTTATTATATATGTGTATATTGTACATTGTAAATATGTATATTCTGTAATACAAAAACAAAACCAAAGAGGAAAGTGTACCGGAGTCAAATTCCTCGTTTGTATGTACGAACTTGGCAATAAAGCTGATTCTGATTCTTCTTATCGCCTCACGATGTTCAAGTAAACAAGAACAGGCACTGTTGTCAAAACTACTGTCAATAAAGCTTCAAGCAATTAAAAACCCCGGATGTTTACGTCGGAGCAACTTTCCAAGCTGCGTGATGCGTCATCGGTGTGGTGGCCATGCTAGCAGTCACATCCACATGGTGTTTAGATCTGTGGTGTCCGGACGTCTCCTAGTCTCCTGGCTCAGCAGCAAACGGTTCATGTTAACAGCAGCGAAGGATGTGAAGCTTTATTCGGTTTTATAGCAAACACAGCATGGCTCAGCCGGCGGAGAAAGGTGAGTCGTGTTGCTCGTTTCTCTAAGATTATTCCTCGTTTAAAACCCGCAGTGACTCGGAGCTCACAGGACCGAACACTTTCTGAGAAACGGGTCAGTGAGTGACCCACTCAGCAGAACAGATCATGTGACTACGCCGGCAGTTGCTAAACAGGGATTAAGGAAAATGGACTTTTCTGTTAGAACTTTCTCCCATTTTGTGTCATTGTGACCACAAACCTCAGAGACTTTACTGGGATTTAATGGGACCAACCAGGGGTCTGAAACCTGCCGCTCCGGAGCCGGAAGTGGCCCTTCAGACCCTCCACTGTGACCCTCAATAGACAACACTGTAGTGAAAGAAACATTTTTATTTTTTGATGTAATTTTCTGTAGAGAAATATTCATTATTTGCAAAAGTTGTTCATTAGAAAAACACCTGAGTTTTTTTTTTTTTTTTTTATGTAAAAATCACAACAAATGTCCAGTAATAGAAATTTATTTATTCAACGAGTCTTGGAGATTTTATTATTATTATTATTATTATTATTATTATTACAAATAACCCAGTTATTCATTTCGGGTCTATCATGAAATCCCAACAGAAAAGTTTGGTCATAATGTGACAAAGGTTTAAGTTGTGTGAATACTTTTGCAGCTCTCACTGTATTGTTTTAATTGTGTTAATTATGAAAGTCTTTGTTTCTTTTGGTAAATATTGATCCTATTTTGATTTTTTTTTCAGCATATTACCGCTTCCTGGTGCTCTTCTTCAACTGCCTGCTGACATTTGGCTCCTACTTCTGCTTTGACATCCCCAGCGTTCTACAGGATCAGTTTCAAGGGGTAAGGCAAAGGCTGTGAAGCAGAGCTGTACAGAGACATGACTGATGTTTGTCACAAATCCAAGGTCCGTCCACAGAAGAACTTTATCTCGGGCTTGTCTCATGTTACAGAACCTCACATGTCCCAATGCAACAGTGATCAATGGCACTGTGGACTGCGTGGAGGGGCTGGGGATGAGTCCTCAGCAGTACAACCTTCTCTATGCCATATATGCTTGGACGTAAGCATGTTTACAAGTTGACTCATTTGCACATACACCGATAAGATGCTTTCTCTGACAGTGAGCGTATCTCTCTGATCACCAGAAATGCAGTGGTGGTGATCCTGGCTGGATTCCTGATTGACAAATTAGGAAATCGATGTGAGTCTGCATGCATTTAAAATTTGTTTCATGACACTACAGACAAAACAGTGACAACAATCAACCTTCTGTTTCCAGTCGGGGTGTTTCTCTTCTCTTTTCTGTGTGTTTTGGGCTCGTCGCTGTTTGCCCTGGGTTCCCACTTCAGAGGAACTTCCTACCTGCTTCCACTCATGCTCACAGGACGTTTATTGTTTGGTTCAGGCAATGGATCTTTGACCAGTAAGGGCAATATACATACAGTTTAAAATCCCATCCATGAAAGGGGTTCCTGAGGACCTCTTTGGCTCTCCCGATCTTCCTTTCTAGTTGTACAGAACCGCATCACAGCCTTCTGGTTCAAAGGGAAGGAGCTGGCTCTGGCTTTCGGTGTGACCCTGGCCTTTTCTCGCCTGGGTTCAGTCCTCAACTTCTTCCTCACCGAGAAGTTTGAAGACAAATATGGCATGCAGTGGACACTCTGGGGTGGTACGTTGAGAAGAACTGAATGTCCGCCAATGAACAAGTGTTTCTCACTCCAGTTGATAATTGGTTCTGTCTTGTAGGAGCACTGCTGTGTGTCCTTGGCTGTGTTTCTGCGATCATAGTGAGCGCTCTGGACAAGATCGGAATGAGACAGCTGGGCCTCGATGGAGCCATCCAGGAAGAGTCCCGCAAAGTGGTCAGACTCACTGATTTATGTTGATGAGTACAGCGTGGGTCAGATGTTTACATACAATCGTCATTGGCAGGGGCCTCGTGTTCATTTTGAACTTTTAATGATTTATTTGAACTGTTTTTTATTTAAGGGAAGAAATGATGAAACAATATCCAACTTCACTGGTTGAATTTAAAGCCTTTTAAATCACTTTAAAATAGTTTTTTTGCATTAAAAGAGTTTTTCTAATCCCCACTGTGGTCAAACTTAAATGTAAATATATATCTGCTAGCTTCTGGATAAATGTTCTTTATTAAGCTGCACCTCAACCACACCTGTTTAATATCCACCAACAAGCTTCTGGCATCCTTCTGGCTGAATTTCTGACCATTCTTCTTGACAGTATCGGCAGATTTGATTTAAATTTGTTAGTTTCCTGGCATGCTCCTAGTGTTGGAAAATAGTACTTATGTTTTTCCTAAAGTTAGGGTCAGGGCTTTTCCAGAAGCTTAGTTTTAGCCTGCTTTATGCATTCCAACTGACTTGTTGTAAGTCTGCGGTCAAAGCTCTGTTGAAACACTCATTTACGTCCAGGATTCAACTTTAGCCCATAACTTGAGGTTAATTTGGAGATAGAGTTCTGTTTCCAGTTTTCCATCCACTTTATGCAATGCACCAGTACCGCTGGCAGCAAAACAGACCTTCAGTATGAACCTACCGACACCATGCTTGACAGTTGGTCCAATTGAAGGCATCAAACAGAGAATGGCCAGTGTGCACAACCAGAGTTGGAACAAAAACAGGCCGGGAACACATCAGAAACTGGTAACGCTGATAGCACTTTGAGTGGTCTGTATGACTGGAAAGGCGCTATATAAGTTCAGTTCATTTACGTCGTCGTCGTCTTCCACTTATCCGGGTCGTGGGGGCAGCAGACTCAGCAGAGACGCCCAGACGTCCCTCTCTCCAGACACCTCCTCCAGTTCCTCCAGGGGGAGCCCAAGGCGTTCCCAGGCCAGCCGAGAGACATAGTCCCTCCAGCGTGTCCTGGGCCATCCCCTGGCCCTCCTCCCGGTGGGACGTGCCTGGAACACCTCCCGAGGAAGGCGTCCAGGAGGCATCCGGTATAGATGCCCGAGCCACCTCAACTGGCTCCTCTCGATGTGGAGGAGCAGCGGATCTACTCCGAGCTCCTCCCGGATGGCCGAGCTCCTCACCCTATCTCTAAGGGAGTGCCCGGCCACCCTACTGAGGAAGCTCATTTCAGCCTCTTGTATCCGGGATCTCGTTCTTTTGGTTATGACCCAAAGTTCATGGCCATAGGTGAGGGTAGGAACGAAGACCGACCGGTAAATCAAGAGCTTCGCTTTTCGGCTCAGCTCTCTCTACACCACAACGGACCGGCACAGCGACCCCATTACTGTGGCAGCCGCACCAATCTGTCTGTCGATCTCCCGCTCCATTCTTCCCTCACTCGTGAACAAGACCCCGAGATACTTAAACTCCTCCACTTGAGGCAGGAACTCCCCTCCAACCTGAAGAGGACAAGCCACCATTTTCCGGTCGAGTATCATGGCCTCTGACTACCATTTACCATAACCAGCACTCTCTGTATATCTTCCATATCTTTTAATATGGACTCCCTTCTTAAGTTAAGAAACAAATACACTGAGTGCTGTTTAACAGGTTTTGGACGTTTGAAAGCCTCGCCTTTACTAAGCAAGAAGTCCTTCTTTATTCCTGCGACTTTTTGTAATGCACCAGTACCACTGGAGAAACACACCCTCAACCTGACGCAACCACCTGCATTTTACTCATCTGACCCAAGCCGTCACCTCAGATGTCGGAAAATTGTTTTGAATGTTTCAGGAAGAACACAGGGACCACTGAGGGACTCAAGCCTTCTGTAAAGTGGAAGCTACTGGAACACCCGTGTGTCCAAAATGAACCAGTGACCCACAAAAGAAGCTCCAGCTTTAAAACTGACACCTTGAAGCTTGACTGATAATTGTAGCTGCTGCATGGACCTAATGTCTTCTGGAAAAAAGTTTGATAGAAGAGGAATGTTTGGTGGAGTCAGGGTGAGGCTTTCAAGCATAAAAACGCTGTACTCACTGTCAGGCATAGGGGAGGCAGCATCATGCTGAGGGGTGGTTCTTGCTGCCAGTGGTGCTGTTGAAATGTGAAATCAAAGGGCTGCCTCCAAGGTTAAAACCTGGGCACAGTTGGATGTTCCAGCAGGACAATGACCCCAAAAACACAATAAAACTGTAGTCTGCTTAGAAAGGCACAGGGTCAAAAACCAGGAAATCTACAATAAATTCATTCAAATAGTTTTCCTTTGTATTATTTCTCCCTCTTGATAAAGAAATGGCTCATCATGCCAATGATCTCGCTGATGATGAGTGTATGTAAACGTCTCACCTGGACTGTATGTGATCTTTATTATTCAGATCACAGGTCTATGCTCCATACGGGCCTAACTGGCCGGCGTTTTCTGTGTTTGGGTGTAGAGGGTTCAGGATGTGAAGCTGTTGTCTCTGAGATACTGGCTGCTGGTCCTCACCATCATGTTCTTCTACAACGGCATTTTCCCGTTCATTGCAGACGCCAGGTAGAGTTGGTTCTTTCTGACTGTTTACTCTGAAAGCTGCTACGTGTTTGTTTAACCCAGGATCACACATGAAGCTGCAGCTGATTCTGTAACTTTTCAGTTTAGTGCATTCATGCAAAAAGAATTTTATTTTATTTTTTCTGTGCAGCAAGTTCATTCAGGATAAATACAGCGACTACAGCCAGAAGGAGGCTGCCTATGTCGCGGGGGCGGTGTACGACAGCTCGCTGGTTCTCTCAGCCATTGTGGGCATCCTCATAGTAAGTGTCTGACTTCCTCTTCCTCACCTGCGTTCTGTCTTTAATCTGCACAGAAGTCCGTTTGAGTGGTATTAACTTGAACTTTTAGGATTATGTGGGACTTCGGGGTGTTTTTGCTGTGGCCTGTGCCGTCTTTACGCTGCCCGTCTTTGGACTCCTGGCCTTCACCTTCGTCCCTCCGCTGGTCTCCACCATATGGCTGGGAGTCACTTACTCCTTTGCAGCTGTAAGTTTGATACAGTTGTTAATAATTGTGAATTATTTATACCACATAACAGATTATTCAAGTCATCACGTAGGACCTAAAACAGATGCTGACTATCATCATGCTTGGCCTTTTCAGGACAAACAAACCCACTTGATACTTGCAACAAACAGCGCCTTGCAAAAGTATTAATGCCCTTTTAACCTTTCCAAATGTTGTCATATTAAACCCACAAACTTGGAATTTGATGCAATAGTCCAACAGAAAGTGCTCCATAATTCAGTGGAATAAAAAGCTTACAGGGTTTTAAAACATGTTTTGTGAATAAAAATCTGAAAAGTGTGGCATGAATCTGTTTTCAGTCCCTCCTGAGTCAGTCCTTAGTAGACTCACCTTTCCTTGTAATTACAACTGCAGGTCTTTTAGGGATTTTTGCCTATTCTCCTTTAAAAGTAGCTCAATTATATTTAGTGGCATCTTAGTAAAGGGGACTGAAAACGGATGCATGCCACACTTTTCAGATTTTTACTTGTAAAACCATGCATCATCCGAGTAAAATAGATGCAAGTTTGTGTTTTGTATGAGATAAAATGTGGTTATGGGGTATGAATATTTTTGCAAGCCACTGTAATCAAACATTGACTAAAGGAGAAATTGTGGCAGTGTTTCCGTCTGCTTTGCTGTGTTCATGGTTTTCCTCTCTGTGTTGCGTTCCAGTCCAGCATGTGGCCTTCCATTCCCCTCGTGGTTCCTCAGGCCACACTGGGAACAGCCATGGGCCTGGCCACCTCCATACAGATGGTTGGGATCGGGGTGTCCAATCTGATTGTTGGACAGATTTTGGGCAGCAAATCAAAGTAATAAAAAGCTGTAGATTTGGTTTTATTTGCTGTTTATTGCTGCAACCTAACTGATTTCACCCTTCTGCCTTCTAGTGAAACTAAGATCCCATTATGGCGCTGGCAGAGGATGATGATCTTTATGTTGGGCAACACCATCTGCTGCATCGTGACCTCCGTGTTGCTCAACGTCGTTGACCACAGACAGGTCAGACATCTCTGTGGTCCTTTTTATGAATCAAGTTCTGCAGCACAGAGCTAACGGTGTTTTATATTCTGCAGGGTGGGACTCTGAACAAGACCACCAAGAGGTCGGGGCAGGCAGAGGGAGACTCGGAGCGAGAGCCGCTCAACCAGAGACAGGAAGAGGAAGAGCAAAATGAGGCTAATGGCTCTAATGTCACATCACGTTCTGTCAATTCATGAGTTTATTTTAAAACAGCAAACTGCAGGTTTGTCTGTGCCATTTCATCAAAGAACAGATGTTTTAGAAATGTTGATGCTGTGGAAAAAAACATTGTGGGAATTTTTAACGTTTTAAAAAACTGGAGTAAAATCCTCATTTAAAGACAAAGGTGCCTTTTTATCAGAACAATATTATGTTTTAGTGAATTTCGTTGGATTTAAAGGGATGCAGTGACAGGAAAACCCGATCATTTTCAAAAGGACATTTTCATTTGGGTTAAACGACTCAAATGTCATATTTACCACCAAGTTTAAACGTTTAACCCAAACACTTTCTCCAGAACCAGATTTTTACATTCATTTCTTATTCTTCTTAAGGAGGCCATCATGGTTCCCAGGCTCAATTCTCTGCAATGCACAAATCAGCCACTAGATGTCACTTTGTGTTAAAAATTAAAATTAAATCGTGTAAAGTTTGTATTTTGCCACATATTGCTAAAGTGAAACTTGTTTTTTTTTTTTTAAGAAACAGTGAACATTTTATAAAAATCAGTGTGTATTACTGTTTCGTTCGTCAACATTAATTTATAATTCGATGCATTTTGAATTTTACTCTACACACTATAAATTATTATTCATGCTAATCTTTATCAGATAGGATTGGTAGCATCTGGGAGCTGTCATGTTTTCTTTAGCCTACAAAATAATATAAATAATAATGCAGGAGGCATGAAAACAGGTCATTGTGAGTATGAACGCTGAAGGAGAAAAATTGGTGGTTTTTTTCACCTGTTCTTTACTGAAATCTTTCTCCTGTTGCTGAGACGTTTTGGCCCCATTGGTGACTGGATCTTTGTTTGTTTGTGACTGTTTAGTCCGGATCCTTTAGCCGTTTGTGGTTCTAAATGTTTCATGTCAGACGTTCTTATGCTACTGAACTCGTGCACACGTTTGAAGCTTATCATATTGAATTGGTGCTCCCTCTGGCACGTGTCTCGCCACGTTTTTTTTCTCCACAGAGTTCTGCAGCGACATCTTCAGCTTTTAGGGCCTGTTTTGATCACCTAATAGAAATGCAGTTTTCTTTAACTGCACTCATCCTGAAAGTGAAGTGAGTCTGATTTCTGTTGGTTTCTGTTTTTCTTTATTAATCTCAGTAAAACCAAGCATGTAGTTATTAATGTTTCCATACAGTATTAACACTCTTTTTTTTTTGCATATTATACTAAATGTATTAGTTCTCTATGTTGTCCTTATGTGAGTTTAAAGGGAATCGGTATATATTCTGCTGAATGAATTGATTAAACTGTACTTATTTCATAATTGTTGCCTTTTATGGGGACTTTAACACTACGCGTCCATGTTGTAATACCAGAACTAAAGACTGCATAACTCCATAAATGATTATGTAGTAATTTGTTGTTCTTTAGAGTTTTTCCTAGAATAAAACTGTCACTTATGTTTTAAATCTGCTTCTCCTGTGCTGTTCAGCACCTTTTTAGTGAATATAGCATTTATTTCCTGGCTGTAGAAGTCGTAGTTGTAATTTTTGGGTTGATTCTGTTTTAAACAAGCACAACAAAGGAAAAAAGAAAATGCAGAGATTTTGACGTGCACTTTATTAATACTAGACAGGAGAAGTAAAACATTTGCATTTATAATTTGGTTCTAATAAACTTTATTGATGTGATGGATATGAAACAACGTTTCTAGGTTAAAAAGTATCAAAAATTGCATCAATTATGGATATAACTAGAGGTGTGTAGTACTCAGTTACACTGACTTGAGTAACTTTTTGAAAAGATAAGTACTTCTAGAAGCAGCTTTACTGCACCATACGTTTTACTTTTACTTAGGTAATGTTACTTTAAAGTAACGCTACTCTTACTTGCTTCTTATTTTCTGGCTACTCTAACCCCCTGGAGACCCTGAATGAAGAACATCCATACAGTCAAAGTGAGGCAAAGTGCAAAGTTTATTCACAATCTTTGTTATTCTAATAGTATTTTTTGCTGAGCCATTTGGAGATCACGTTATTTTACACTAAACAGTAGATATTGTCCCTGGAAACTATTTGCACTGCTCTAACATGCATACATTACATACTGTAAATGTATTGGTGGTGACCTATTCAGGGTGTACCCCGACCTTTGCCCAATGACTGCAGGAGGTAGACAGCAGCCCCCGTTCCCCCAGCCCTGCAAGATAAGAGGGTATAGAGATACCACATGGGAGCTCATAAAAATGTGAAACAGCACAGCTACATACAAAGGGTAAAACCTTAAGACACAGATAACAACTCACTCTGTTAAAAGAAAATGAGAAAATTTTGTTTTAAAAGGGCTGCACGGTGGTGCAGTTGGTAGCACTGTTGCCTTGCAGCAAGAAGTTCCTGGGTTCAATTCCCAGCCAGGGGTCTTTCTGCATAGAGTTTGCATGTTCTCCCCGTGCATGTGTGGGTTCTCACCAGGTACTCCAGCTTCCTCCCACAGTCCAAAGACATGCCTGTTAGGTTAATTGGTCTCTCTAAATTGCCCTTAGGTGTGTGAATGAGTGTGCATGGTTGTTTGTGTGTTGCCCTGCGATGGACGGGCGACCTGTCCAGGGTGTACCCCGCCTCTCGCCCATAGACTGCTGGAGATAGGCACCAGCTTCCCTGCGACCCACTATGGAATAAGTGGTAGAAAATGACTGACTGACTGTTTTAAAACAGCCAAAGATGGAGCCTGCCTGACCTGCAGCGGCAGCTCCTTCCAGCTCGGTCTCTAGATTTATAAAATGCCTTCAGGACAGTCAAGCATCTGGTCAGATGAAGGCATGGAAAGGTATTTGTTTTAAAAGCTTTATGTTGTGAAAAAGGTTTGGAAATGTGTGCTTCTTCTTTCTATTTGTAATGCTGGTATTTATTCCTCGAATTTGCACATAATATGTTTGCCAGTCTGATTTCATTATTTTACACAGTACATGAGTAGCTGTTTTACCAAATGCTTTTTTACACTCGAGTCACTTTTTGATTGGTTACTTTTAAGTTCTGCTTGAGTAGAAATACATGGAGGTATTGCAACTTTTACTAACTTTACCCACCTCTGGAAAAAACTGTAAGTTTTTAAAGTTACCATCAAGTGATCGTTTTCATTTGAAGTCCAAAAAAGGTGTCGGATCAGAGAACAGAGAATATAATCAGGATGGAAACAAACAAGCAAGCTACACAAGATACAATAAACTCCTGTCCACTGTTTGACCTGCAAAAGAAATGCTCGAACATCTTAGGTGTACTCTGGCTGATTTTCATGTTGTGTTTATTGTGGCCAGTAGACGGAGCTCTTCACACATTTGCAAAAAGTACTTAAAAAAAGTACTAAACCTTTAGAAGAAAATTGCTGTGTGTGAAAGGAAACTAACACTGCACATCACCTTGAACACACCATCCTCACTGTGATACACAGTGGTGGCAGCATCATGCTGTGCTGTCTTTGTTCAGCAAGTTACAGAGAAAAAGTTCAGAGCTGATGGGAAGATGGATGGAGCTAAATCCGGGACAATCCTGGAAGAAAACCTGTTAGAGGCTGGAGAAGACCTGAGACTGGGGTGGAGGTTCATCTTCCAGCAGGAGAACCACCCTGAACATGCAGCCTGAGATACAAAGACGGTTTAGATCAAAGCATATTCATCTGTTAGAATAGTCTAGTCAAAGTCCAGACCTCTTAATCCAATTATGCTTTACATTGTGTTGGTCTATCACATAGAACCCTATTAAAACACATTAAAGTGTGAGGTGATAAAATGATAAACCATGAAAAAATTCATGGAGCTTGAATACAAAATGCTGTAAATACTTCTGAGCAGACAGATCTTTAATGAGTCACTGTGGGGTTTTGAGGAAAGCAAAGCCAGCATTACTTCATTTCACATCCATCACGCTGTCAGCTACTCCATGTATGCAGACTCCTTAAAATACCATACGGTCCAGATTAATATCAAGGTACTAAAGAGAGATTCTTTCAGCTGTTTCTCCATCTACTTCCATTTAAGTGTGTGTATGTTGGGTGTTTTTCTTCATTTTCCTTTCCCCCCTAATTAATCTGCATTAAAAAAAAAAGACCAAACTCTAATAAAACACAGAAATTATTGAGTTTTTATTTTTTTAATACTAAACAATAAACCAATTAGATATAAACAAAAACAAATTAGGGTTTTTTCAGCTTCAAACCAAGTTTAGAGATGACAGAACAGATTTGCAGCTGAGCTGAAAATGTTACACGACTCATAACTTTAATTAGAAGGTGTCTAAAATGATCAATGTCCTGTCTACCCTTGAACAATGCTGCAATCCCCTGCTTACGCAGAGTGCCTGCTTATGTTCTGCTTTGCTTTAGAGTCCTAAACTTTGTGGCTAACTTTGCAGCGAGCTGGAAAAACAAAACCCTTATCTGTTAATTTGATTGCATGCTTGTAAAGATTAATTGTCGCTTGTCCAGCTGTCTAATTAGTTCTAATTAAACCAACAACCAACCAGTGTGGCTTGCATGGAAATCTACTTGAGCTTTGTATAATATTTTTAACCTAGAAGTAATTTTGTGGTACGATTCAGTTGTAACTTTCTTAGAAGCGTCTAAATCACTTGTTTACTGTGTTAAATAATGACAAACATGAGGCAAGGAGACTAAAATGGACCAGAAAAGGTTACCTGAGCCAGACTTCCAAGAAAATTTAAAACCTCCATTTGCCATGAAGAGAAACCCTAAATATACCTCACCTAATCTGCTTAGGGGGCCTGTGGTAGGAGCTAGTCTTTGTCCTGATTGAAAGCACACACACACACACACACACACACACACTGACAATGGTAAAGAGTCAGAGAGCAGATTAAAAACCCGGTGTCCAGCAGAGCAGCCCAACCTCCTTCAGGTCTGCTGCGTGGTTTCAAACCCAGAGTTGCTCTGCAGCTCAGACTGTTTGGCTGAAGCTCTCAAAAACATGAGCAGGTCAAACCTCCTCAATCTCAACAGCCTGGGCAAGATATGCGGCTCCGGCAACAGCAGCGACATGGTGATCCTGGACCGGGTCAAGAGGAAGAACTCTGTGAGGCGCATGTCCATCATCGAGGATGGGCAGCTGGCTGAGGTCCTCTACCTGATCCCCAAGCAGTGCATGATGGAGCAGCTGCCCTTCATCAACCCAGCTGACTACATCCTCTGTGAAAAGCTGGCAGGGATTCCTGCAGAGGTTTCAGGTAATCAGTCTCTGTTCGTTGGTATTCCACGTCGTGTCCACCTGTTGTATGAGATGAGAGGATTACTGCACAGTATTCAGCTCTCATAAACATTTAACTTCATTCTTTCCACAAACTAGAGATGCCCTGATCAGGTTTCTCCTGACCGATGCTGATTTTCTGTTTTCTTTGAGGTCTGACCAGCCGATTTTGATTTTTGAATATACTATAACATTAATAAATGCGCTGCAGGTTCTCTGGTAGAGGTAAGAGATTTCAATCCAATGCATCACTGCATACAGTAAAACCCATAATTATTCACACCCCTGGTTACGTTTTGGTTTGAAATTATTTTTATCCAACCAGGAAGTTTGTTTTTGATCAGTTTAAAGGCAAGGCAAGTTTATTTCTACAGCACATTTCAGTAGCAAGACAATTCAAAGTGCTGTATATGAAAAAAAACAAAAAGAGACATAGTAGGAAAAGTACATTGGAGTGGCATAAATGTAATTAAATAATTAAAGACAATAAAAAAATGAACAATTAAAAAGATCAGTCAGTCATTTTCTACCGCTTCTTCCATAGTGGGTTGCGGGGAAGCTGGTGCCTATCTCCAGCAGTCTACAGGCGGGAGGCGGGGTTCACCCTGGACAGGCAATTAAAAAGATGATAATAAAAAATAAATTAAATAAAAAAAGTAATGATAAAATGATTGATAAGAAAATGAAAGGAAAATTGGACTGAAAACTTAACTCATAATGTTTAGATGGCCCAGTCAAAGGCCGCTCTAAACAACAAGTTTCTAATCTTGATTTAAAGTAACTTAGGGTTTCGGCGCTTTTACAGTTTTCTGGGCGTTTATTCCAGATTAGTGGAGCATAAGAACTAAAAGCTGCTTCTCCATGTTTGGTTCTGGTTCTGGTTCTGCAGAGTAGTTTTGAGCCAGAAGACCTGAGAGGTCTGGGTGGTTGATCCACTGACAACAAGTCTTTTAATGTATTTTGGTGCTAAATTATTCAGTGATTTATAGACTAACAGAAGTATTTTAAAGTCTATTCTCTGAGCTACAGGGAGCCAGTGTAGGGACTTGTTTTTTTTATTTCAGATTTTTAATTAAACAAAATGACAGGTCAAACATTATTTATACCCTTCTCAGTAATCAATGTAAAATGTTTATTTCCATTACAGCAATCAAACCCTTCCTATAATTGCTTTGCAGCTTTTTGCAGCTTTCTACTGATATTTTGATGATTTATCTTTGGTGATGAACTCACAAAGGTTGGAAGGCCTCCTTGCCATCACCCTAATCTGTAGCTCCCTCCACAGATTCTCTATCAGTTTGTGTGACGGGGGCTGCGTTGCCTTAATATGTTTTCCATACAGCTAGTAAAGCATCCAGGCACTCTAACTTGTTTTCTGGCATCTTATTACAAGGACGTGAAACTAAAGAAACAGTCTGATGGAAAATATTAGTGATTTTGACAACCTTGGTGCACCTTGATGACCAGTAGCTACAGAACCCATCCCTCTACTGCCATTACTCTTCTGTCACTACTACTTAAAAGTACATATATAAAAATAGCTTAGTAAAATCAGACTAAAACAAATGAGGGGATTTGACCGACAATCTTCTCTTTTATAAAAAACATATTTTTGATCCCACTTGAGGTGAAAATTGAGATTTGTTTGAGAGATTTATGGAATCGAGCCTGAATTTTAAAATCAGTGTTTGAGAAGATACAGAAAGCAAATAACATATAACATGTATTGAATATGACTGTATAGCCCACTTGCTGTATCAAGATACAAATTTTAATTGAAATTAAGGCAGGTAATCATTTCCAAATACCTCCCAGCGGATGAGCCGTCAGATTTCCTCCCTTTTCAGCACAGATGAGGTCATGGATCAGACAGACAAGAGAGTTTAACAGCTCTCCAGCTGAACACACACACACACACACACACACACACACACACACAGACCCTATGTGTTTTCAGACCTCCCCCTTTTCTCTTAGAGCAGCAGAGCAGTTAGTTGGTTTAGTCTCCTCGCTCTGATCCACTGCTCTGCTGCAGAGGGGAACACTCAGCAGTCATGAAACAGAAAGGTAAAGTCTCTTTACTGTTTTCTGTAAATGAAACTTTATGGCTTATCTTTCAGTTATTTAGATTTATTTGCACTTTATTCATGCCTACAGGTTTTTAAACCCCAGTAAAGGTGGTTTATGCAGCAGATTTCACATCCTCTCTTCATTCTTCTTGCTCTTCATTGGTTCATACTTCAGAAAAATCCCTATTTATGAGTTTGTCTTGGTTTCTTGGTTCCTGTGTGGCCTTTACACTGAAATTAGGTTTTATTTGTCAGGAAGCTGAATGGAAATTTGCTGTTTTTGTGGATTCTAGGAACAAAATGATGCAATTTAAACCATATTTTTAATTTTTTCCTGAAGATTGTTCACGCTCAGCTGTGAACACACTAAAACACTAAGTTGGTTAAAGTGCAAAGACAGCAGTAGTTGTTGTGATATTAGGAACGGCTCTGATTGCAGCCTTTTACAGGACGTCTTATTATTTTGGTACATGAGGACACAGGCAGATGTCCTGCTGTGTGTTGGTGACAGTTTATGAAAGCCAGAGAATAGTTTATATTTGAATAACACATAACTGCTGCCATATCTCTTTCAGTAAAACAGAACTCAGGGCATCACTTATAATCAGTTTATTTCTACCTCACACTATATTTACCACAGATCACCATTTAAAGCTATAACCATGAACCACACAGATGTAAATTTGTTGGAAGCACAAAGGCCTTGTGACCCCGGTCCAGGATAACCCTCGTCACACCGTTGTCGATCTGGCTTTTGTTTTAATGGTGTAGGAAGACATGATCCAATAGGAAAATAACACCCCAGCATTGCTTTACCATGGATATAACCAGGCAGCTTTCACAATTTGATCAGTAGAGAAAACAGACCGCCACAGATTTCTATAGATATGATGAATAAATCTGCAGCATGATCACCTGAGCTCACACACGCCTTGTAAGCCGCAGATGTGCACCACCAGTTCAGACTTGATCAAAATATTACTTAATCTGACGTTCTGTTGATCGGACGCTTCATTGGCCTCGGCATGCTGGATGTTTGAAACTGAAAATGAAGCTGCTGGCATGGCTTACCTTCTAATTAATTCTGCTAATAACAATCTGACCACTTGGGGGCACTTTGAGAGCGCTGACATTTCATCGTCGGATGCTTGTTTCATCCTCTAACACTAAAAAAAATGAAATACACCACTGATCCCGATACACATGCACTATTCAAACTGGGAAAAAACTAAAAGCGGCACAGATTCTTCAAAGACTTGACAGGACTAAAGGATCCACAAAATCCTCTTTGTTCCCTCACGCTGAGACTCATGCTGCACATATTTACCAATATGTCAGTATGCATGGCAAGATAGCCAACTCTGTGAGAGAGCAGCTTAAATCTTATGCTGTCTGCATTAATGAAGGTTCACTCAGCTCGGCCTGCTGGAGTCTTAAAACTGAAAGTGTAACTGATGGCCTGAGCTACTTTCTAGTTAATTCAGCTAATGATTGCCTGACACGTGCGGGTACCTGTAGAGCATTGATTTCCAGATGGTCAGCTGATTGTTAAATATGAGGGAAAAACCACAGAACCACAAAAGGAAACTTTTCTGAGGTAAGACGTACCATATTGCAGTTTCCCAAGAGCCATGTAAGGGACTCAAAAAACACATGGAAGAAGATGTTTTGGTCAAATGAGACCAAAACCGGACTATGTGCATACTCTGTGAGACTGAAAACTCATTCTGCACATCACCCTGAACACACCACCCCAATTGTGAAACGTGGTGGTGGCAGCATCATGCTGTGGGGATAGTTTTCTTCAGCCGGGATAGGGAAGCGGTCAGAGTTGATGAGAAACTAGATGGAGCTTAATAGGGGCAATCCTGAAAAAAAAAAACTGTTGGAATGGCCTAGTCAAAGTTCAAACCTAAATCAAAACTTAGAATCTGAGGCAAGACTTGAAAACTGATGTTCACTGATGCTCTCCCTCCTGTCTGACTGGGCTTGAGCTAGTTTGCAAAGAGGACTGGGTACAATTTGAAGTTTAGTATTAGGTGGCGTCTGATTGGTTGTTATTAATGGGTAACATAGTAAATGGGGGTGAACACAAATGCATGGCATAATTTTTAGAATTTAAAAACCATGCATCATTTTCCTTCCCCTTCAGAGCTGTGAATTACTTTGAATTGATCTATCACATAAAACCCCATTCAAATCTATTGGAGGCTGGGGTGGTAATGTGACAAAAGGTGGAAAGGTCAAAGGAGTATGAATACTTTTGCAAATATTAAGGTCAAATATAAATAGAACAAAGTAAAAAGAAACAAACATAAAAAGTAGACACACCCTCATTCCTAAAACACACGTAGGTGTAGATTTTTATAGCTGAAGATAAGGGGCTGAGTGATTAGCCGCCCCCTCTCAGGTTTCTCCCCATTTGCCATCTTTCTAAATCGAACATTTGCTAAGACCTGACACCAGATCAGCTTCGCGGGCTAAAACAAGGAAGACAGAGCTGTGGGCTGGATGACATGAGGTCTTTAACACAAGACCTACAATATGTATATCTCACAATATGTTAACAATGCCAAGAAGCCCGTCCTTGTTGCCGGGCAGAACAGTCAGTCAAGTCAGTCTGGAAACATATTTCTACTTTTTGCAACAAATTAGTTTGCATTTGTTTCAAGACAAGATAGATGGAGCACAGCTTTGGGTTATATATGGTTTATTTTGCGTGTGTGTGTGTGTGTGTGTGTTTGTGAGCTGGATGTCCAAACACTCGAGGCTGACGCCTCCTCATGCAGCCACATTCTTTCCTTTCCTCTCTGCTGCTAATCACAGCGAGGACTTTTAGAGTGGACTGATTAGATTATGAAGGTTTCCTCTGGTTCTGCTGCTATGTGAGCAGTGAGGAGATAAAGACAGAATTAGTTTTTTTTAATCCTAAGCAGCATCTTTTCTGCCATGTGTGCGGTTTATGTGGAAAAGGGATAAACTGATGCATGGATGCAGATGATTGCTCTTCAAGGAGTGGGTTGTGTTTTCCAAGTATTTATGTATTAAAACTGAATTCATGAGGGATTTACGTTGAAGATAAATGAAGCAAGCGGTGACATATATTGTTATAAACTGTGGTTGTGCTTTTGTTTTTGCTTACGTTCCTTACCATTCTCCTCTATGCTTGTATTTCATTCTTTCAGTTGTTCTGTTAATTGTTGCTTTGACTGTAGATATAGAAACGTTCATGTTAGAAGCTGGTTTCTGATTGCCATTTCCTGACTTAAGAAGATCAACACACATGTGCGTTGTTTGAATTGCACGTTCTCTTGCCTTACCCATTTTGCAGTCGGAAATTGCCCTCTGTAGTTATTTGTTATGCAGTGAAACTGGGAGTCATGGATTACCAATGAAAGGTTCCTGAACCTTCTGTTTAACTTAAAAACTAAAGTATAACAAATGCATCAAATGTCACATTTATTTAATAGGAATAGTTGTCAGGTGCCAATAAGTGTGGCCGCAGTTATTTTTTCAATTTAATTCAATTCAGTTTACTTAAATAGCCCCAAATTACAAGAGCTGTCTTTGTAGAAATATATCCAATTTATATGCAATTTAATTGTTTCTGAAACATAAATTTATTTCTTAATGTTGGTCAATTTGCTCTCTAAAAATGTATTTAAATTAAAGGTTAAATATTTTAAATATTTTGTTCTTTTTTTTAACATATTTACCAGGGGTGCCAATGTACGCAGATGACGCTCTGTTGTTAATATTTAACCGTCCGAACTCTAAAGTAAATAATTCCTTTCCATAAATTAGCCCTAAAAAGTCTTTCTGTCTGGTAGTTTTATTAACATTCAATTCAATTCAGTTTTATTTATATAGCACCAATTCACAACACATGTTGTCTCAAGGCACTTCACAACAGTCAACCTGAACATAGAAATTAATTTCAAATGTTCCCAATCAGAGAAAACAAGAACCAGCTCAGACGTTGAAATCATTTAACGAAAATAATAAAAAATGTTCTGCTTCCTTGTCCAGACCTCCTGTTTGACCTGGCTGAGCTCTAATGCGTCCTATTTCTGTTTTGACCCTGTAGATGTTTCTACAACCTGAATTCACTAAACGCAGTTAAGAAGGGCAACACATGTCCTTCAGTTGATGGGATTTGTCAGAGTAAAAACAAAGTCATGTGGTCATTAAAGTGCCTTCAGTACTAGAGTAAGAGATCTGAGGAGGCATAGAGAAAAACTAAATTCAACACAGCAGCCTTTATTATTCTAGAATAAAATAGGATTAAAGCAGTTTAAATAACAAAAACCCATTTAGGATGAATTCTTAGGTTTAAAAGGCAGAGGTCAACTGCTGGTTCTCTAAAGGCATCTTTTCTATGGCATTTTCTGCTTTGAAAAAATATAATTTTGACAGTTCTTGACTGAATCCTGACAGGAACCATTTTTTCAGTCTCTGGAGTCTCAAACATTATTTTTTTTATTTATGTTGAACCTATACAGTGCTATAAAAAATATTTCTTTTTAACAGACTTATTCTGTTTTTACTTTTTTCCCCCACTATATTTCAGATCATCAAACATCCGACAAAGCTAACCTGAGTTTAAAAAATTTGTTTTCAAAAAATGGTTTCATTCATTAAGGAAAAAAATGTCTCAAATCAACCTGGCGCTAAGTGAAATAAATTTACCAACATGGTGGTGGTAGTATGATGGTCTGTGTTTGCTTGGTTTGCTGGTGGTCATTTTAAGACCAAAGGAGACAGATCTTGAAAAGCCAAGGCTCCTAAATTGTGAACCGTGTTGCCTCCATCTGCATTGATTCAAGCAGCTGAGCATTTTTCTTCAAGAGGTTTTTAATTAGGGCCTTGATTTTTTTAATATTTTCTTTCTGTTCTCTTTTAGGATATGAAAGTCTGTTTTAACTGTGAGGCATCTTGTGTTCTTCACTGGAGAAAAATGCTATATAAATGAATTTTAGTTATCTACTTTGCTGCTGCTCAGGACCTGGACATCTTCCCATAATTGATGGAGCCATGAATTCTGGCTTGAAGGATGTCTGACCTTGTAACAGTACAATGCTTAAAGCAAGCCAGTATGTACACCTATTAATGGCTAAAACAACTAAACAGAATGAAGGCTTTGGAGTGGCCTAGTCAAAGTGTGGACTTAAATCCAATTAGGATGTTGTGGTGTCACTTTAAACAGGCTGTTCAAAATGCTTTCCACGTGGAAGTAAAAGTGTTGACACAGAGGGCCGAACAATCAGTAAGCAGGTTTAGGTGTGATTCCATCCATCCATCCATTCATCCATCCATTTTCTACACCCACTTCTTCCGTACAGGGTTGCGTGGGAGCTGGTGATCTCCAGCAGTTTGCAGGCGGGAGGCGGGGTACACCCTGGAGAAGTCACCAGTCCATCACAGGGCAACACACAGACATACAGGACAAACAACCATGCACACACCCATTCACACCTGAGGGGAATTCAGAGAGACCAATTAACCTAACAGTCATGTTTTTGGACTGTGGAGGAAGCCGGAGTACCTGGAGAGAACCCACGCATACATGGGGAGAACATGCAAACTCCATGCAGAAAGACTCTAGGCCAGGAGTTGAACCCAGAACCTTCTGGCTGCAAAGCAACAGAGCCACTGTGCAGCCCTAGGGGTGATTCATTTTATCATTTAGGAGTCAGCTGCTTTGTGCCCTTAATAAATTCAATCATTATTTGAAAACAAGTTTTGTACACACTCACACTGGCTTTGTGTGAAATTAAAATTAGTTAAAGAAGAAAAATGCTTTTTACAGCTCCATACAGAAGATAGGAAGACAGTTTTTACATAAATAAGCCATTGAACAATGCAGTAATATCTTCATGCCTTCTGCCCCTGCAGTGCTGCATGCCCCGGACAGCTGCCAGCCGTGTCCTCCGCCAGGAAAACAGCCCATCCAGTGCTTCAGATGTGGAGGATTGTGCAAAGGAGAGGCGCTGCGAGTGCAGAGCAGCTACTTCCACTTAAAGTGTTTCACATGCAAGGGTGAGTGAAGCCAGGGTGCAGAAACATATCTTGATAAAATGTCTACTCTTATGAAAGGCCTTATAGTCATCAACTGGTACGGCTCAGTCAAAGTCAGAAACACAAGGGTTATAAAATCCCGAACATTTCATAACCCTTGCACCAAATAACTGTGGCTATTTCTGTCCTGATGCATTGTTGTGTGGGCTTTACTAGGCTGGCGAATGTTCACGTCCACATAAACAATCAATCTCAGAAAAGAAATTATTTTGTCACAAACTTAAAAAATCCCCCAGGCAATTCCATCAAAGTGAAGAATAAATGATTTATTAACATTTAATTTACACTTAAGCAATAGTCTAAATATAACCTGACCTTTTAGATTTCTATCCAACCTTTATTTTTTAAACAAAATACAGTGATGGTGGATCGTGGTTTTATCAAAAACATCTAGAATGGGCTTTTGTGAGATCCTCCTGGGTTTGCAGTCAGCTGAGTTATCCAGCTTCATAGCGGACATATTTCCCCCAGCAAGCTTTTGTCCCAACTAATCAGTCCTGACAAGCTGCTCATGCTGATGCCCTCGCATGTCACTGTGGTGTTCACAGCTTGGAGGAAACAAAGACACTTTCAGAAGGAGAAAAACGTATGAGAGAATGACTCAAAATTGTGGATTTAAATGCTTAAAATCAGATGACTGTCATATGGAAGATTAATTAGGAGCTATATTTTAGCTCCATGTTTTTGTAAATTAATATCATAGTACTGTTGTTTGTGAAATAAACAAGTGTAGGTAAGAAAATGAGTTGTTTTTCTCTGAGTGCGTCTCAGCGGGACCAGAATAGAGCGGTGTGAATCTGTTTTTGGCATCTCAGTGCATTCAGTTGCAGCAGGCTCAGAGGGACAGAGTGGGTTTGTCCGTATCAAATGTCTCCAAACAAGTTGAGAGGAAACAGCGTGTCCTGTCAGTAACCTGTCACTTTGCTGACAAACACACATAGATTTATTTGCATGATTTGATGCGTAGTAATGCTTCAAAAATCCTGGTCAATTCAGAGATTCTGAAAGCCTAAACCAGACCTCTGGAACTTGCAGCTCAGGAGCAACAAGTGGCTCTTTAGGCCCTCCACAGTGATTCTTCATACCTTTGGCCAAAAATGTTTAAACCTGAGTAAAGGTTTTAAATAAAAAGGTAAAAAAAGGGTACTTCCACCTCTTTTCTGTAGTACTTCATGCTGTATTTACACAGAATTCACACAACAGAATGACACTAATGATACAAGGAATTGTTCTTTGTTTAGTTCTTTTTATCATTAGGCTGCAAAATAAATATTATTTTTAAAATTTCAATAAATCTGAAACATTTCATTAAAGAAAACGGGTTTATCGTCTTCTCTTGCTCTAAAACCTAAGATAAATATTTTTGTGTGTTCTTTAATTTACTTATAAAATACTATACAGTAGATGTCATACAGTAGATGTCACAAAAATAAAAAAGGTCACGTATGTTTTACTGCTCCAGACCAATTTTATTTATTAAGACAAAAATGGCAAAAATGGCTCTTTGAATATAAAGGTTGCTGACCTCTAGCCTAAACAGATCCCTCTTTTCAATTTTAATTGTTACGCTGATGATACTCAGCTTTACTTATCCATAAATCCTGATGAGCCCAACCAGTTAGATAGACTACAAGCATGTCTTGAAGATATAAAAACTTGGATGACTTTAAATTTTTTGCTTCTAAATTTAGACAAGACAGAAGTTGTCGTCTTTGGACCGGACTCTTTAAAAAAGAAACTGCTTAGTCAATCACTTAACCTGGATGGCATTAAATTGACCTCCGATAATAAAGTAAAAAACCTTGGTGTTATTTTTGACCAGGACATGTCATTTAAATCCCATATTAAACAGGTTTCTAGGATTTCCTTCTTTCACCTCCGGAACATTGCCAAAATTAGAAATATCCTGTCCAGGAGTGACGCTGAAAAACTAGTCCATGCATTTGTTACTTCAAGGCTGGACTATTGTAATTCTTTACTATCAGGATGTCCACAAAATGCAGTTAAAAGCCTTCAGCTGATTCAAAATGCTGCAGCAAGAGTTCTGATGAAAATTAAAAAGAGAGATAATATTTCTCCTATTTTAGCTTCCCTTCACATATAAAGCCCTTAATGATCTAGCTCCATCATACATCAGAGATCTGATTGGTCCATATGTTCCTAACAGAGCACTTTGTTCTCAGACTGCAGGTTTACTGGTGGTTCCTAGAGTCTCTAGAAGTAGAATGGGAGGCAGATCCTTTAGTTATCAGGCTCCTCTCCTGTGGAACCAGCTCCCAGTTTTAGTCCGTGAGGCAGACACCCTGTCTACTTTTAAGGCTAGGCTTAAAACTTTCCTTTTTGATAAAGCTTATAGTTAGAGTGGCTTAGTTTATCCTGAGCTATCTATGTAGTTATGCTGCTATAGGCTTAGGCCTAGAAGCTACACCTGGCCTGACTCTGTGTCTACCTGTGACACCTTTCTGGAGAGGGGAATCGTCTGAGCTTCTGGTGGCAACAACTTAATGCTCACCTTCTACCGATGATCCACATGGCCCTGTCTTTCAGTGTTTAACCCTTTCTCTCTCCTAGACATGGCTACTGACTGAGCTTCTACTGTGACTAACTCTATGTTCTCTCTTTCAGACTCTAAACTTGAAAACTGGCTCAGAGTTGATCTGTTCTTTCTTTCTAGATGAAACGACTAAAGGAGCTACATCCATTAACATTTACTTTTCCTTCCCATAGAAAGTACTCCTGGATCGGTGCTTCTTTGTTCTCTTTGTGTCTCTGTTCTGTTCTCTCAAGCCCCCAGTCGGTCGTGGCAGATGGCCGCTCACACTGAGCCTGGTTCTGGTTCTGCTGGAGGTTTCTTCCTGTTAAAAGGGAGTTTTTCCTCTCCACTGTCGCTACATGCATGCTCAGTATGAGGGATTGCTGCAAAGTCAACCCCAGTGACTGTCCACTGTCTCTACATGCTCATCCAGGAGGAGTGAATGCTGCAAGTCACTGACTGGATGCAATCTGCTGGGTTTCCTTAGATAGAAAAACTTTTTATCCAATTTGAATAAATAACTGAATCTGACTGAACTGTTCAATGATTACGATTAATTGGAATGTATGAACCTGACTGTTGTGAAGAACCTTGAGACGACATGTGTTGTAAATTGGCGCTATATAAATAAACTAAATTGAATTGAATTAGACAGACCATAATTTACAACCTTTCTTTTGACTGTTTTAGATGTCATTAGCAAACCTCTCGTTACATTTGGTTGTTTGAATGAAGTCCTAAATGATGACAGCAACCTTCAGACTTCTTAGGGCTTTTTTAAGATTAATTAGATTTATTTCCTTACTGTTTCCTCTTGACTTGTGTGTATGAACAGTTGAGTATTAAATAAGGCATGAAATCAGTTTTCAAGTTCAATAAAACTGACATATAATTAATTACAAGAACCGAAATGCGACATACAGCGGCGTAACTTGCTTTGGCTAGCTGGTAGATAAACACATTATAAGTGTTGTTTTTAAAACCCAGATTTAAAAAAAAACTAAATTCTTTAAAATTTGAAGCAACATCACTATTTATTCCAAAGTTTAACAGTTTAAAAGTACAAAAAATGTTAGCTAAGAATTAGTTGCCGGCAGAAGCTAGCAGTTTCTTTGTTTCTCTGTGGGATTTTCACTTTTCCACCATCTGAAAGGAACAGGCAAGCCTGCTAAGTTTCTTCATGTCAAGTCAGGAAAATATACAAGCCTTAGCAAAACCTTTATTTGTCCACTGTTGAGAGACATTTTTAGAAGCCTGTTCAACATATTCACAGATACAGTTAAGTCCAAAATTATTCATCCCCCTGGCAGATTCTTTTAAGTTTACCAGCATCTTTCTTCCTACTGGAGGTAATATTAATGTAGAATAGCCCAGCGCTTTAAACAAAGATTTTTTAGTTTTTGTTTCAAATGCTCATTTTAAATTGATTTGTTATCTTTTAGAGATGCCTGTCTCATTTCTCATTAGAAACAACCGTCTAGGTTAAATAAAAATTATTTTAAATCTAAATCTACCAGGGTTGTTAATATTTTGGACCTAACTGTGGTAATTTTTTTTTACTGTTTCACCAGACTTGTTTGATTCGGAAAACCTGTCTATGCAGCATTTTGTGGATGCAGAATTTTCTTAAGGTTTCCTTTTGTTTGTGCGTGAATGTGTGTCTTTGCATATAGTGTGTGGCTGTGACTTGGCTCAGAGCGGCTTCTTCATGAGGAACTGCGACTGCCTCTGCCCGGTGGACTTCCAGCGCCTTCACGGCACGCCCTGCACCAACTGTGGGGAATTCGTGGAGGGGGAGGTAGTCACAGTCCTGGGGAAGTCCTACCACCCGGCCTGCTTTGTGTGCACCATGTGCAAGTAAATCAAAAATATTCTGGCAGCTTTAGGTTTAGGGAAAGAGGTTTTGTCTTATCTCTGTTTATTTTGTCTGCTTCTCAGACAGCCCTTCCCTGCAGGGGACTGCGTAACCTTTAGGGGAAAAAACTGCATCTGTCAGCGCTGTACTGGACCTGTGTCTCCTTCTAATCAGATCCATCATCCCAGCAGTGAGTACCTTCATGTTGAGCTCTCTTTCCAAGTGATATCATTCTGTATAAAATATCTATTAATAAATCCTGAGCTATGATCCTCTAGATTCTCAGTCACAGCACAGATTATGGATTGTGCACTGGACACTGGCCAACTTTGGTTTCTGAACCATCTGCTGGTTTATTTTGCCTCTTTTGTTGTTGTTCTGAGTCCTCCCAGCACCACATCTTTCAGGGTATGTCCAGAAAAGACATTGATAATTTTCTGCAAGTGCCACATTTCCTTACATTTCCGTATAAATACACTGGGTTGTGTTTTGATGAGACTGGCATCTTTTGAAAACCGACTGATAAATCATTTTGGGATCATCTGTGAGAAATCTGCAGGTCAGTTGACAGCGATTACATCAAGTGCTTTACAAGCATTCAACATTATAACCACACATTTCAGTGTATTTTACTGAGGTAGCAAGTTATTGTAAAGCGAAAGGAAAGTCACATTTTATAATCTGAAATTTAGCCCCCTTTACTCCCAAAATAAAATCCAGCCAAACTAACTAAATTGCCTCAGATGTTAGTTTAAAGTTTAAACCAGAGTTAGATTATAAAACAATATTTCAAGATTTGAACATGTCTATGAAGCTCTGTTCATGTCAGCGCAGCTGAACCTGCCAAGACGGGCATTTTGCTTGTAGGGGACGCAGGAAATGTGTGGAAGAACACGTGAACCTATCTGGTCAGATGAATCCAAAGTTTAACACCCAAAAAGTGTGGCAGAAAACCAACACTGCATGTTGAACACATCATATCCACTGTGAAACATGGTGGTGGCAGTATCATGCTGCGGGGATGCCTTTTTTCAAGCCGTGGGTTAGGGTTGATAAGGAAAATGGAGGGAACAACAAAATGAATAATCCTGATAAAATTCACTGAGGTTTGTTGTTGTTACCAGACAAAATGGGAAGACGTTTAGGGGGTGTGAATATTTTTGCAATGTAAATATACACAAAACCTGCAAGACCCTATGAGAGCAAACAACCAACTTCCTATGCTTTAAAATAAATGATTACTTCAGTTGGACACTGTTGTCAAGACTACCTGGCTACATTACAGCTCAAAATGAACTGGTTCCCTTTAAAATTAAAGATATAGCAAAGCCAAGAGTGATTCAGATCCAGTAAGCCCCTGATTTAGAGTATCTGTCTGCAAATCTAAGAGCTTTGAACTCATTTGATTTCAGAAAAAAACTTACAGTTTATATCCAGACATGAATATGGACGTATTTTTGTTTTTCCAGATTGTTCTGGCTGTGGCAGAGACATCAAAAACGGTCAGGCTCTGTTGGCCCTGGGAGGTCAGTGGCACCTTGGTTGCTTCAAATGTAAAGCCTGCAGGAGGATCCTGAGCAGGGAGTACATCAATAAGTAAGTACACACTTCCACTCATGCTTTCTCATAGCCATCTTTCTCTGCTATTTATCTTATTTAGCCAGTTTTACACCAGTAAATGAACCAATTATGTCGTCATTTTCTAAAATCTGAACTCACTACCAAGTGTGGACTCACATATAGTACATCTTTCAGAGATGGCTTTCCCTACTGCGAGAGGGACTACCAGAATCAGTTTGGAGTCAAATGTGAAGTGTGTCAGAGGTTCATTACAGGAAAAGTCCTTGAGGTAAGACATCTGTCTGTTCGGAATCTCTGGTTATAATATTGCATTTATAAAATATCCTCATCTCTACATGAACAGTGGCATTGTTGCTAAAAGCAGCTGCAAAAACTAGTATTTACCTTATTTGTACAACGTCAAGGTTTTCCAAAACTGACAAACAAATAAATGAACAAGGGAACGGTCAGGGAAGATCTAAAATGGAGAACTGTTGATTTACACATATTGGGAGTGTTTTTGGAGACATTCATCAACAGCTGCAGGGTTCCCTAATTCTCAGTTCAAACAACTGTGTTCAGAGGTGCCACCTCCTGCCAGGTTCTGAAAGAAAACCCAAAGTGTCATTGTCAGGTGGAAGAGAGATGGATGAGCCATGTTGAGGCTTTCAAACCTGAAAACAAGTACCAAGTGTCAAGCAAGGTGGTGGCCGTATAATGCTGTTGCTTTTTTTCAACCCACAAGTTTTAGAGGACATATTTCCTGGCTGTCAGTTAACACTTGACCAGCTTGTTTTCTATTTCTAGGCTGGTGAAAGGCACTTCCACCCAGGTTGTGCAAGATGCAGCCGATGTGGTAAAATGTTCACAGAAGGAGAAGAAATGTACGTGCGAGGTCAGTACAGGAATTCTCCAGCTGATTCTGTAACGTATTTTGGATAATTGCATGTTTATTTTCTCAAAATGACCAGTGTAGCTAACTGTCCACACTTTCACAGGTTCCACCATCTGGCACCCAAACTGCAAAGACAACCGCAGAACAGAGGAGAGCTGCAGAGTAAGACCTGAAGCGTCCAGTCTACCTGCTCTATACATTTCAAAGAGTCAGATGCAGGATGTCCCTTTAGTTTTACAAGCTGGAGTCATTAGACAGTTCCTACATGGGATCTCTCAAGCTTCACACAACATGATGTAGACCATTAGCTTGACAACATCACTTGTTTACATTTCCTTTCCAGGTCGACAGACCAAAGACTCCCTGTCTCGATTTCTTTTACCCCCCACATGAACTGAAGGTTGTTATTGTGTGCAGGCCTGTTTGTTTTCCGCACTGATAGCATGCTATGCTGTGAAAATAATAACTGATTAATAAATCTGGTAAAACTCTGTTTGTATTACCAGTTTAGGCCAATTACAGTGTCCATCAGAAGTATTCACACTCCTTTGTCAAATTATAGCCACAAACTTTTATGAATTTCATTAGGATTTTATGTGATCGACCAACATAAGGTGAATAATAAACCACATAACATTTAGAAAAACTGGGCTGCCTTAATATTCAGCCCCACTGAGCTGATACTTTGTAGGATAATATTTTGTTGCAGAAAAGAGTAATTTTGTCCATTCTTCTTACAAAATACTTTAGGCTCAGGCAGATTGCATGGACAGCATCTCCTGAGCATCAAGTTTCAAGACTTACACCAGATTCTTAGTTGGGATTAGATCTGGACTTTGACTGGGCCATTGCAACGCATGAGTATGCTCTGATCCAAACCAGACGTGTCCGAATCCAGTTTTTAAGAGCCGGTGTCCTACATTTTCTAGTTGTATCTCTGCTCCAACACAGGTGACCCAAATAGCTCAATTAAGACCTCAGGATGTTTCCAAGTTCAACAGGAGCCTGCTAATGACCCACTTTGCTCGATTCAGGTGCGTCGAACAAGGAAAATACCTAAAACATGCAGGACACCAGCCATAGAGGACTCCATTTGGACACCACTAATCTAAACCTGTTTATTGTAGCTCTAACAGTATGATTAGGGTTGTTGCCCAACCCCTGACCAGCATCCTTGTTCCTTGTAAAGAAAAGCATCCCCACAGCCTAATGCTGCCACCACCATGTTTGACAGACTTTATTGGGTGTTCAGGGGATTTATTTTCTGCAACACAATGGCTTTTCTATATAGTCTAAAAAGTTCAGTTTTAGACTGATCCGACCAAAACAAACTGTTCAACATGTTTGCTGCCCTTACATGGCTTATCACAGAAACCAGGCGTTCACTTTTTGTCTAACACATATAACCCCCAAGAAATTCTCTGAAGTTTGTGATTGCAGATTGACAAAAGGTGGAAAAGCTCAAGTTGGGTGGAACTTTTGAAAGGCAAAGTAGATGCATTGTGCTTCGACAAATCATAAAATGCTTTAGATTGTGCAAGATTAGCTACAGTGAGGTCAGTTTCTTACACTTAGGGATGAATGAAAAGATTTTAATTTTGGCATATTTTGGCACGGATTTTGTTGCAAGCTATGCTGTTTTTCTGATTTTGGTTTTTCATCTAAATTCTCCCAAATCACTGCAGTGTACCAGTTTACTGTCTCTAACTTGCATGTCAAAAATAATTTGGCACATACAGCTCAGTATACAGCTCATCTCATGACAACGTTTAATATTTTCTGTCATTCATATGAGAAATGTGGCATTTGTAGCCCATGTGCAGGATTCTTCTGTGTGTAATGGATCTTGATGCACAGACTCCAGCCTTGGCCCACTTCTTGTGAGGCTCCTCCAAATTCATCAATGGATTTAGCTTGACAAACCTCTCAAGGATGTGGTTATTCATCTTTTCCCACTACACTTTTTCCTTCCACTCAACTTTCTATGGCTATGCTACAACATTTTCACAATATTTATTTTTATTTCAGCTGTACTTGTAGATGAACACATTCTTCTCTTAATACACCACACAAACACACTACCGTGTTAAATCTTTGGTGCATGTTACACTGAGTAAGGCTCGACCGGTCCAGACAGTTTGTTATCTTTCAGCCCAACAGATCCTCATCTGAAAGCTCCTGCTCCAGGCCAGGCTCGTGCACTCCTAGCAGCCCTGGTAGAACCATCTGTGTAAGTTCTCATGCTGCCTCATTCCCAGCATCTTCTCTTCTCCACATTTTATGTTTTCTGTTTTAGTTATGCACTTTTATTCGTACAGGGGAGTCACCTGGACAAGTTGCTTGTTAAAGATGAATCTTTTTAAAAATTTATGAAGACATTAATGGAAACTGTATTGGAGTCCGTTTCATTATATTAAAACTTTCTGAAAATTTCTCAACCTTGACTGGTCGGAACTAGCTTTCATGTTTGAGAAAATGTGATTTCAGTTTGAGCTCAGCTGTTATTTACATTTTCTTCATTTATTCATCAGTAGAGTAAATCAGCCTCATATTGAGCAGGTAATCATTTGCTCAATACGAACTGAGATCGCTGTGAAAGAATTGTGCTTTAGTGTCTTACCTGCATTGAACCTTTTATCGTCTATTCCTGTTTTTTTTTTTAAATGAAGAAAGCTTTTTTGCCCTTAAAGCACCTCGCAAGCCAAAAACTTTGTTTGCCTTCAAAGCCTTGTAAATAACTGGTAGATGTGAACAGAAACAAGGTGGGAGAACTTGTAGAATCAGGCTACCTCATGTGCCAAAGTAAAAATAATCCAGGTGCTGCGGGATTAAAGCTTGATTCCTCCCTGCTGAGATGTAAACCTTTCGATCTTTCTCCTCAACCTAACCTCCGCTGTGTGCTGCTTCTGTCTCCTGTGCGTGCGTGTGTGTGCATTTCCTCCTCCCCTACCAGGCAAAAGTAGATGATGAGATCATTGATTACCGAGACTTAGCAGCAATTCCCAGAGTCAAGGCTATATATGATATAGAGCATCCAGACATGATGTCCTATGGGTCTGTGAACATCAACCCCTCTGCTCTGGACCAAAGAGGAATCACGCAGAACAGACGAAGCCTGACGGAGGTAACTTCTTCAGCGATGAGTTTCTGATTCACTGTTTATGAGTCAAACTGAGTCTTGTTTTTCTGTTCTCATATTTAACTGCAAAATTATTATTAACCCCCCCTGAGGTTTTCCACACTTTACACATTACAACTCTAAGAATTTATGGTTATTGATTATAAATATTTATCAAAAATATTATACTTAAAAATCATAATTCAGAAGTAATAAATTCTAACCAAAAATCATTTCTTATAAATAGAAATCAGAGATACACTCTGGTGTTGTGATTGCTAGGCTAACAGCACTTAATAATTACAATTAATTAATTGTCATTAATAATTGTTAATTATTAACCAAAACCACGCTAAATGTCACTGCGTTATCAACAGTTTTATGGTGTGGAACACTAACCTTAGTTGACAGAAAATCACTCTTACCCAAAATAAACACAAACACTGTGTCTTTATCTATGTGAACCAATAGTCACTATTGGTTTAACAACAATCACTATTCAGGTCCAACAACTTTCACCTAATTAAGCAAGCACTATTCAACAAAAGGGGTAAACTAATAAACCAAAAATAAGGATGCGCACTGAGTGTAGATGAAAACCAAACCAACAGTTTATGGACAGAAGTGGGAATAAAACAACAATTTGGAATGACTTGGAAAATAGAACAAAATTAACAAACGGTGAAGCTTCCTTTGGTCCGTTGATGCATCTCGAAAGCGGCCCTCAGCTGGTAAAACGGTAGAACCAGGCCAGCTCAGACCCGGTACCCAGCAGCCGGACTCCATAGCCACTAACAGCTGATAGCGAACTAGTTTGAAAACCAAGGATCATAAACTCTGAGCGGGAAACCCATGGAAAAATACAGGGCTATAAACGGTGAGACCATGGAGATGAGCAGAGACTCAACACAAGGCTCAGATCTCAGCTTCAGCCTGCTTATAAGTACACTTTAACTCCAACTGAGTCAGCAATATGTTGATCAAAAATACAAAAGTTAATACATTAGACCAGGGGTCTCCAAGTCCAGTCCCTGTGAGCAACTCCCCTGTAACTTTTAGATACATCCCTGCTCCAACATGATTCATCCAATGATTGAATTACCTCCACAGCATGCCTTCAAGTTTGCCAAAGGCCTGGTAATGAGCTATACATTTGATTCAGGTGTGTTGGAGCAGGGAGGCATCTAACAGCTCCAGGACATTAGCTCTTGAGGACTGGAGTTGGAGACCCCTGCATTAGACTAACTGGTGGCGATCCTAGGCCACCTTAATCTACTCCTCATCCTGCCCGGAGTAGCAGGAAAAATTGGATCATTAACGAAAAGAACACAATTACTTGAAGACGGCTTCTTTCTATTCAGCTGACTTTGAAGATGGGTTGTAGGTATGCAGAAAAAGGAGGTGGGGGTCCTGGGTGTAGTCAAGTGTCCATGATCAACTCAAAATGGCCAACGGTTCATACCGGTTTAGCAGTTAGCGTTTGCTTGAGCTAGCTATTTATTGCCTTTGCCAGTGACGTCAGAGCTGCAATGCATGCTGGGAGGTGGAGTAGTTCGTTTACCACACAAAATGGACGGTGGCCCAACACAACCGACAACATCAGAGTATTATAATAGGATTTTATCTGACGGACCTTAACAAAGTAGAGCAGAACTGTGAAGTGAAAGGACAGTGATACATGTTTTTTTTCCATTTATTTCACAAATAATCTGAAAAGTGTGGCGGTTACAACGTCAAGGGTTTAAGGGTAGGACTCCACCAGTTCTGCACATGTAGAAACTGATATTTGTGCACACAAAACAACTATTGCTCAGTCAGATTGAAAGGAGAGTGTCTGTGAACATTAATTTTAGAATCTCACCACAGATTCTTAACTGACTCTAGGTCTGGACTTTGACTGGTCCACTATAACGTAAAATTAAACCATTGCATCGAAGCTCTGGCTGTACATTTAGCTCCATTCATCCTCCCATCAACTCTGACCAGCATTCCCGTTCCTGCTGAAGAAAAGCATCCCCACAGCATGATGCTGCCGCCACTATGTTTTAGATTTATTGTCAGCAACACAGAAATCTGGGCATAAACCTTCTACATGTTTATTGTGCCTCCTTCCTGGCTTGTGACAAACAGATTTGTGAATTGTGGATCTCCACCCTCTTTCCATGTTCAGATGATGGATTGAACAAAGCTCTTTGAGATGTTCACAGCTTGGGATATTGTTGTAGAATCTAAACCTGCTTTGAACTGAACCAGAAATTCCTCCATGACCTGTCTGCTGTGTTCCTCAGTCGTCATGATGCTGTTTGTTTTCTGATGTTCTCTGAAGAACCTCTGAGGCCAGAAACAGAACAGCTGGATTAATACTGAGGCTAAATTACACACAGGTGGACTCTGTTTACTAATTAGGTGACTTCTGAAGGAAGTTTGTTGCACTGAATTTTATTTAGAGGTGTCAGAGTTATGGGAATTAATGTAAAATATATACCACACTTCTTTAGGTTTTTATTTGTAAGAAATGTTGATAATGTCATGTTGGGTGGAGGTGAAGCAGGACTAAAGTCCCTACAGGAGGATGGGAGCCGCATAGTGAGTTGAGACGAGAAGTTTCATAATGACAGAAAACAGTAAACCTACAGACAGGAACTCAGAGACGAGGAACTGGGAGACGTCAGCAGAGAATCCCGGGGAGAACAATGAAAACCAGAAGGCTTAAATGCTGAGGGAAGTGGAGTATGGACCAATGAACTGGGAGAGGAGCTAATCAGAAGGAGAGCTGGGGACAAGGGAGCCTAAACAATACAGAGGGAGAATGACTAATGAACATGATGAGCATGGAGAGCAGGGAGGTGACCAGAACACAAGGAAATAAACCAGATCTATAAGGAAATAACTGAACACATCTAATACAGGAACCCAGAAAGTAACACAACTAAACAGAAGGAATCTAAATAAACCAGAATGAACAGAAAAGCACCTGGCTGAGCAGAAAGTAAACAAAACTCAAAAACCTGACACAGACCGATCCTGACAGATAATCAGGTATCGTTTTTCATTCACTTGACACTTCTACATAACTTTGTGTTGGACTATCAGATAAAATCCCAATAAAATACACTGTGGCTGTAACGTGACAAAACTGTGAAGTTCTAAGGGTGTGAATATTTTTGCCAGGCTGTGTGTTTTGGATCATTAGTGTTTGAATATTTTCATTAGCCTAAGTCCTATCATACCATATCCTATAACATTTGTAAGAAGGTGCATCCTAACTTTAGATTTAATGGTGTCTGAGCTACAGCACCCTGTTGGCGGTCAGACGCCTCGGAGCTCCACCGGTACTTGGACCCTGGAAACAGTCACCACTCTATCTAAAGACTCTTAAATGAACGAATCTCAACTAGTTTCTAACTTTCAGCTCTTTTTAATCTAAATTAAGGCAGAGGAATGATTACAGAGATCAGCGCCGAGGCTCCCGTCTCTGACCGTCGCCGTCTGTTAGAGGATGATGAAGAGCCTCGATAGAAGGTCACATGTAGTTTTTATATCTGGGACTCCAATGCAATGGATGTTCCCTCCCTCAGTGATTATCAGTAGACTGTGTGTCACCATTGTGGTGTCTATCTGGTAGATTGTGTAGTAGTGGGTGTCAATACTTAATTTAAGTGTTCTGTAGGTTTCTAATCAAACCAGTTATACCAGCTGCTCCACTATCAACCCCAGTGCCCCAGCTTCAGGTCATTCATGATAACCCTTGGGCCATTTATTCTTGTACTGTATGTCGATGAGCTTCTTATCCTATTGTAACAAAAGGGAAACATTAGAACTTATATTTATTTAACTATAGTATAAAAGGGAAAAACAGCTATGAGCATATTAATAAAGGTTATTCCTAACAACGGAAAACCATCTGAAAACAACTTGACTGATGCTTTTTGTTTCCTTCCTCCTGTACATCCGTGAAAAGCTCCTGAAGTTCAGGCTGACTGATACTTTCATGGCTCCTGTATAAACATTGTTTTTTGTTTTTGTAAAAAGCATTTCACCTAAATTGTTTCACTGCCCTCTGACTGTATTGATTTGTCCTCTTTTTTGTCTGCTTCAGTCACCAGGAAACGTGTCTGAAACCACAGAGGTATAAAACACTAACAGACGTCAGTAACAGCTCCAGGTAAGCGCTCAAGTACTTTCTCATTGCTTCTCTGTCTTTTGCTTTTTACAAGGAGAGTTTTGAAACAAGACCATGCATGCCAAAATCTTCAAGTCATGGATCTTTTGGAGGTCAAACCATGTGGTACCGTCATAGCTATAGTCCCGCTCTGTCTGGTTCACCGCAACACTTCCACCGACCAGGTGAGAATGAGCAAAGAAATGATCCCCGAAAAAAATATAATGTTGTTAAACAGGTCCATTGCTCGTTTTTCTATGTTTTACCACCTTTCCTGCTCTCCATGTGTCCATCTTCCCTAATACTTTCTCCCTCACTCAATCTTTGTGACATAACAAGGTTATGGTGACTGTGGCTCAGTAGGAAGAGTAGTTGTCTTGCAATCAGAAGGTTGTGGGTTCGATTCCAGCTTCCTCCTGCCATATGTCAATGTGCCCCTGGGCAAGGCACTTAACCTCAAGTTGCCTACCGATCTATGTATCGGTGTATGAATGTGAGTGCAATTGGGTGAATGTGGCTCTAGTGTAAAGTGGTCTGTGTGACTGGAAAAGCGCTATATAAGTTCAGTCCATTTACCATTTATCCCTCTTTACTACCCGAAAACAAAAATGACCCCGCACCTCTTCTCCTTTAATTCACCACTTTCTCTCTAAAACAAGAGGTATGGCTCCTCTGCTCCTCTGGAAACCTACTTCCTCCTCCTTCCTTTCAGAGTGACTGCAGTGCCTTGAGAAAGTATTCTTACAACCACAAACTTCAAGGAAATTTTGTTGCGATTTTATGTGACAGATCAACACAAATTAACGCGCATCTCATCCTGGACACACCATCCTCCACTGTGGAGAACGATGGTGGCAGCATCATGCTGTGGGGATGCTAACCAGCAGGAGAACGACCCTAAATATACAGTCAGAGCTAAAATGGAAGGGTTTAGATAAAAACATTTATTAAATGGCCTAGTCAAAGTTCAGACCTAAACCCAACTGAGAATCCGAGGCAAGACTTACTTTGAAGTTTCCAGCTGTAAAGAGGCAAAGGAGAAGAATTTCTGGTTGTATGAATACTTTTGCAAAATGCTGTGTTCACCATTATTCTCAAAATTTAATAAGGATATAAACTATACAGTTATATTCAATAAACCAGAGTATATGTTCTGAGTAGCAACCTTTAAGAGGATGCTACACATACTTTTCATAAAGCCTGCATTTCTGTATTAATTTTTTTTTTCAGGGGGGACTGATGTAATATTCTAATTAGCTGCACTGAAAAAAGGAACTTGTAAGATTTACTTAATAAAATCCTCGTAACAATTTGCACTAACACGTTTTTAGTAGGGCTGCACGGTGGCGCAGTTGGTAGCACTGTTGCCTTGCAGCAAGAAGGTCCTGGGTTCAATTCCCAACCAGGGGTCTTTCTGCATGGAGTTTGCATGTTCTCCCCGTGCATGCGTGGGTTCTCACCAGGTACTCCGGCTTCCTCCCACAGTCCAAAGACATGCCTGTTAGGTTAATTCGTAACTCTAAATTGCCCTTAGGTGTATGAATGAGTGTGTGTGGCTGTTTGTGTGTTGCCCTGTGATGGACTGGCGACCTGTCCAGGGTGTACCCTGCCTCTCGCCCATAGACTGCTGGAGATAGGCACCAGCTCCCCCGTGACCCACTATGGAATAAGCGGTAGAAAATGACTGACTTTTTTAGTAAATTTTACTGCTACAAAATCAAGTATAACTTACTTCCCAGCATCAAGTAAAGTATACGTACCATTACACTTAACAGTTGTGAAGATATTAAGTAAATATTACTTCATTATAATAAAGTTAGAAATTACATTTATTTGAAATAATTAGGTAAAGTCTATTTATTTTTTTCAATTGGGAACATAAAAATATTAAGTAAATATTATAAATCTGTAGTATTTCATGTTATGAAGTAATTGAGTAGTTTTTATTTGTGTTTAACATTTCATTACTCATTTGTATTAAGTTGATTTACTCACTATAATTATGTAAATGTTTCCAATTTTCTTTTGATAAATGTTCTCATATATGAATTTTTCAATGCATTTAATATAGGTGTATCACAAATCACAAAATTAAAATACAGTTCAAATATACTGTTTATTTATGAACACACATGAATGTTCACTTCAAATTCTTCAACAAATGAAATCTCAGTAACAGTGGCATTACCGTCATTAATCAACACATCAAGAACCTCATCGATATGGTCTACTGAACAAGTATGACTAAATTTAACTGTCTGTTCTGTTAAACAATTTAATCTCCAACATATATATTTTTAACTAAATATATACATATAAGTTTGGGTGAATGGAGATTTAATCCGTTTAACACAGAAGTCACAAAATAGGACATATCACATGACTAAAAGAAGATGAGGTTAGGTCTAAACCAGACAATGTAAGGTAATATTGACAATTTCTAAACAGCATTTGTTTCTACAAATACAACCCCACTAAATCACTAATCTGCAATTGCGCTATCCAAATATTAAAACATTGGAATATTTAACCAGCCCCTTGGATTAGTGCACTTTTAAGTATGCAATTAAAACCTTTAGGCATTCTAATATCAACAGCTAAAACATAGATAAGAAACAGAATAAAATGTTAACTTCTTCTGTAGCATAAATTAACGGGTGCAGATGCTGAACAAGGAATAAACTGAAGCTCCTCTACAGTCTCATCTATACATCTAGTGAGCACATCGAAGATGCAGTCTAATTTCAGTAATAATGAACCAAGATGATCAACAATGACTTTACTTAAATCTTCACCCTCTTTAACAAGTGTTTCATCAGAAGTGACATCACTTTTATCTACAAATAAACTACTCTCTGTTGCCTGACTTGAATATGTCTGAAATACAGCAAGTTTAAAATCTTGAAGGCAGTGAGGATTGTGCTTCCTACTTTTATGAGAAGCAAAAGTTGAATATATATTAGTAGTGTAGACAGTCTTTAAAAACACAGTGAACAGTTTCGTGCTTTTTCCGATGAACTCCAAGGTGTTCAAAATATTGCTTCTCTATGTTAAAATTGGTCGAATTACATACAAGACATGAAAATTAAACAATTTGCTCCAACTGTTCTGTTTGTGTGTGATCTCTAGACAAATGTGTGCGAAGTGCACCCCAACCTTTAAAGGAACAAGGACAATCTGAGTACAAACAGGGGAGTGCCTGACCGATGTGTAGATGTTTCAATCTATAATGCTTTAAGAGGTCTAAACGTTTTGATGTCCTAAACTTGCAATTTTTGCATGACCATCTCATCACATAGGAGGCCTACTGTTTTTCCATGATGACACAATCATGGAAACCTGTCAATGTCCTCCTCCCTACACCTCAACTGTCTACTGTATTGGCTCGTCCTAAGAATAGCGTCACCCTGTAAAAGAACAGATGAAATTTGTGATGTTAAAACAATGATCAAAACATTAAGCTACACTTTTAAAATGACATAACACAATAGAGAATAGTGAAAAAAACAACAGGAATCTTAAAACATGCATAGCTAGATTTCCACATACCTGAACGAGACTAATGTTGCAGCCTGAGACAAACGACTCCTCCTGCCAAGCTCTCCGTTTCTACTCAACTGGATCCTGGGTCTAACACAACTCATTGTAATACCCTTCTGCTTCCTGTTGATAAAAAGCAAAACACATTTATGAGAATTTGTGTTTAACTAACAAATTACAAATGAACTTACACTCTGAGTAACAAAAATTATACAACTGAATTTGCTGGACTCACATGAGAGCCTTTACTTGGTTAAAAGGTCAATCAGGTTACATCATTTGATTTAAGGGGATCTTTTAGCATCAGTTGGCATCTGGTGCATTTAAATAACTTAACTTAGTCACTGAAATAAAGCTAATCATTACCAGCTACATTAAGTTACTCAAGATAACTTGTTTCCGTGGGAGCTTTCTGCCTTTGACAAACATTAATCTCCATCTCTTTGCTAACTTTAAATCCGTTAGTTGTGTGTGGCGTGAAATTACTAACATTAACTGAGTTACTGCTCAGTTACTGCTCACTACATTAAATAAAATATTTAATGTAGTGCGTTATATTAGCTCCACTAATTAACTAAGCACAAGTTAAAAGCAAACGTCCCTAAAAGAGTAAAACAACTAACATTTGCACTAGTAGCATTAGGTGTGGATGTTATTGTCTTTAATCTGGTCACCTTAGCCAACATGATTAAAACTTAAATGAATGCACACGAGATTGAAACAATCTCAAGGATCAATATGTTATCATAAACTTTACATAAAAATGCAGTTACTTACATTTCATCCAAGCTCACACCAGCCCAGACCAGCACCACCTCCGTGACACACTAACTAACCCACAGTCTTCTTTAGCTACCGTCAAACATCGCGGGCTTTTCTGTCCAAATGTGCATGTGTGGTTTCAAACACAAACTACACTTTCAAATTAAAAGTTACTTAGTATTTTCAAGTTTATGTTAAACATGTAAATACTATGAGCAATTCAATATTAAAACTTACTCTTTCTTCATAGTTCATTTATTACATGAATGAAACACAATGTTTTACGTTATAAATTCCTGTTATCTCTGAAACACAATATTACAGTGTAAAAACTGATTAATTAATTTAATATATTTTACTATACCAAAAAGTCAGTTTTTTCAGTGTGTAAGCAGAAAATCGTCATAATTAACAGAAATAAAGGCTTGAAAACATCCATCCGTGTGTCATTTTTCTAGATAGCGTGTTTCACTTAGTGAATTGAGCTGCTGAGATAAATAAACCTTTCAATAATATTCTGATTTATTGAAGACGACTGTTTTAACAAAGGAAAAAAAGATTATTTTCCGGTAAAACAGAGCCACCTAGTGGTCAAAGTTCAGAAGCCTCCCACACAGACTGCAGATTACTGAAACAAAACAAGTTTATTTTTAGATGAAGACGTTTTGTTTTTTTTTCATTTGTGGACATTTTATTATTTTTGACAACAGTAAACCTTCCAGAGTTCATTCACACACTCCTCCAACGTTGTTTTTTTTTTTTTTTTTTATATATAGCAGTTCTGTTTTTATCTGGTTTGGGGTAGATAATGAACGTCTTTCAGCAGTAGTGACTGACATGTTCTCTGTCCCTCTGACCAACACTCACTAACCACTAACTGATTGAACAGCTTTGACTCATGTGGGTGCAATAGTAAGCGCTGTTAATCAGAGTCGACAGGAAGGACAGATGTTAACGAGATTCTGTGGTATTAGTGTGATGATCACTGCATTTGCTTTTGTGTGATCAAACATTTTTGGGGGATTTTGTTTTTACAGCAGCAAACACACACACATATTAAAGCAGAAGCAGTGTTTTTTGTTTGAGGCTTCCAGAGTGACAGAATTGTGGACTCAAGCTGATTTTCTGCTAACTTTGCATCCTCCTTTCAGCAGATGAAGGCTTCGATTTGTACAAGAGGCCTCCAGTTTATAAACAGCAAGGTATAGCTTTCAGTAACCATTTTAACCTCTATATCAGGCTTTTTACATTTCTTAACCAGAGGTGTCTGTAAAGGAACGGTAAAGCCAACTGTCCTCATTAGTTTGAATATGAACACTGGGTATTTGAAGTAAATGTACATTCTGTGCAAGTATTCTATGGGAAACTATAAGTGGGGTGTTATTAGGAGCACAGTTTCACAGAGCAGTGTAGAAGAAGCTCTGAAAGCCCGATTTCCCCAGGAAGTCGAATCTATTTCAGGCAATGAGCTGAACCTGGCTGTAAGCCGTTTAATGAAGAGCTTATCTGTTTGCTTTCACACAGATCCAGATTCCTCCATATCCCAAACAGCTTCTTTGCCCGGATTCAGCCAAAACTTCCTGAGTTTGGTAAGCTCAACATGACTTTTTCCTGTTCTGGAAAGGAGAGAATGGCTGTTTAGGACTTTAACTGGTCAATCTATTAATACATTTACAGTATAATTAACTATAAGAGTTGAAGTTTACCAAACAGAACATATTTTATAGATTTATGTATTTTCTTCACTGGATTATTAGGGAAGCACAATAATCCAATATTTTCCTATCCTGTAAATGTTTCCCGGGTGTTTCTGCTCTTTAAGCCTCAGTCAGCTGATTACTGCCACACCAACAGTGACAGATTCAGTAAGTATGCAGGTATTATCTTTTCCACAACACTGCTCATAATTCCTACTATTCAAACTTTTTAGATACTATTTTTAAACTGGTGATATGTTCTTCTGCTCTTCTTGCAGACTTCAAGGTAAGAGAGCAACTCATTTCCACGAAGTCCTGAAGTCCTGGTCATGCATTTGTCACCATATCTCCTTCAGTGTGTGCAACTGCATGTTCTGTGAAGGAAGTTTAGCCATTTCACAGTTCTAGTTCAGTGAATCACAACAACTCTCAGCCGCTTTGCTCATTTTATCTACAAAGCAACTTCATTAACACTTCCAGTAATCTAACCATTCATTGCTCGCCTGTTGATTAATGGTACTGTGACCTTCTCGCTCTCTGCATGTGTGTGCTTCACCTTGTAGCTCACCAAAGATGATCAACTCCCACTAACACGAACGGATAGAGGAGTGTCTATGCCTAATTTATTGGATCCTAAAGCAAGTATTGTTTTTTTAACTTTAATCTAAAGAAAGGCATGACTCTATATCTTTACTACCTATGATAACAGTGGAGGCTTGTGGTATTTTTGCACGCTTTTAACTTTAGTCTTAATCGTCTGTGTGCCAGTGTTGCTGCTGCTTTAGAAATCCTTGCCTAGATAATTCACCTCGTCACACAAATGTTAAGATATGAATAAAGAGTGTCAACCTGTCTTTGTTCCATGAAGATCTACCCATATGAGCTGCTTAAAGTCACAAACAGCCGCCGGGTGAAGCTTCCCAAGGATGTTGACAGAACAAGGCTTGAGGTAGGACAATATTTCCTTGTAAAACCACCGGCTTCAGTTTGTCCCATGAGTCTTTGCTGCATGTTTACCGATCTGCGGAGGCGAGTAAATCTTCATCAGTGCAATCTGAGCATTTGCATAGTGTATCATAAGATTAATTAAATGCTATAATCACGTCATTGCTGCAACATATAAGTAGCACTTGCCTAAATTCTGTGGCAGTGGTACATATTTGCAGGATACACCGTATTGCCAAAAGTATTGGGTCATCCCTCCATAACACTGAATTCAGGTGTCCTAAGAGCCCGAGTTGGAAAGGAACACCTAAAGGTTCAAAAAACCATGACATATTGAGCAATTTCATGCTGCCAACTTTTTGGGAACAGTTTGAGGATGGCCCTTCCTGTTCCAAATAATGCAAAAAGCTAGGTCCACAAGGCAAGAATGAGTAAGTTTGATATGAAAGAACTTGACTGGTCTACACAGAGTCATGCCCTGCCTGAGAAAGTACCTTTGGGATGAGTCAGAGCAAAGACTGAGTGACAGGCCCTCTCATCCAACATCAGTGTCTGACCCCACTAATGCTCTCCTGGAAGAATGGTCATAATATACCCATAAACACTCCTAAACCTTGTAGACAGTCTTCCCAGAGGAACTGAAGCCAATGTAGCTGCAGAGGGTGGGACAACATAATATTAAAGATTTTGTATGAAAAATTACAATGTCCTCAAAGTTCATGTGTGTGTAAAGACATGCAGTATAACACTTTGGGAAATATGGTATTTATAAAGATCAAATACTTTATCTTTGGCTGTCAGCATTGAGGTCATTCACCAACAGCTTTGAATCTTCCCATGACACTGAAACACAAAGCAGATAAACAACAGTGTGATGATGCAGAACATGGGCATCATTTTATCTACAGCTTTCTTCTTTGTGATCTTACTTTTTTGTTCTTACCTGCTTTGTTTTTCACAGCGCCACCTATCTCCAGGTTCATTCTCTGAGATCTTTGGGATGAAAATCCAAGAATTTGACAGACTTCCACTCTGGAAACGTAATGACATGAAGAAGAAGGCGAATCTCTTCTAAATGTTTGCTAATGTCATTGTTTTTTTTTTTTTGTTGGTGTTTGAAATTGACAATTTGGCACCACCTTACCATAAGATTTAAAATGATCTCTAAACAGTTTATTATTTGTAATTAATTATTTATTGATGAATAACATATAACTGAGATATAAATAGTTAACAAACCATCATTGTAACAAACAGTATTCCTAGTTCTGTCTATTTGACTTTAATGTTTTTGCTGAATTTGGCATAATGCTGAGACTTTTCTATCGGTAAATGGAGAAGTTTATTACTCTAAAGAAACATTTCTGGCCATTAATGGCTATTGAAGGATGAATGTTAGCTGCTAACACACCGGCTGAACACGGTTAGATTAATACTGGTTAGTTTTCAAACATTTGTAGAGATAACCCAGTAGTTCAGGCAAAAAGGGGTAAAATGTATCCTGAGTCTTTGTATTATGTTTGTATCTGAGACTGTCCCTCAGACCATTTTTCCTGAACATGAAAGTTCATGAAAGTACATAATATTTTTAAATATTTTAAGAGGTTTTAGTTAATTTCATTTCTGAATTAATGTGCAAAACATTGAGATATGTTGAGTGACATCATTGAAAAGATCACAAAAGTGCATATAAGCTGTAAAATCATGCAAGGATGACTAACAGAAATGCTACATTCTTTGTTTTGAGTTTCAAAGCTGCAGAAGTTCTAAAACATGAAATGCTTCACTTAACAACTGACTCTTTTATTTCTGCATTTTTATGCTTAACTTTACCTGGATACACAATGACATGAATCTGAGGTCATACAGAGGATTTGTGTGAATAAATTATCACTGAAATGTTTTTAACTACATAAAATATTTCTGCTCGGAGTAGAGCCGCTGCTCCTCCGCATCGAGAGGAGCCAGTTGAGGCGCCTGGAACACCTTCCTCGGGAGGTGTTCCAGGCACATCCCACTGGGAGGAGCCCCAGGGGACGGCCCAGGAAACGCTGGAGGGACTGGAGGAGGTGTCTGGGGAGAGGGACGTCTGGGCATCTCTGCTGAGTCTGCTGGTCTGCTGCCCCGTGACCCGGTCCCAGATAAGCGGAAGATGACGAGTACGAGTACATGAATATTTCTGAGTACTGTTTGCAGATGTTTTTCTTTTCGTGTTTTACCACATACGTTTATTCATATTGCTGCTCGATCACCACTTTAAGCGCCACAAATTAAAATCTTCCTTCTTATCAACTGTGTATATTTATTGGTTTCCAACAAGGGCTTCAGTAAACCACAAATTTCTCTCACATTGGAGCATTCAGCTTGATATCTTAGTAGCAGTGTTGCATTTTCAAATCATAAAATATCTTTAAACAGACACCTTCATTTGAATTTTATTTCTACTCTGGATATTTTTAAATTTCTTTAGCATGAATATTTTATTCACTTCCTGAACTTTCATTCAGATGACAACAAAGACGCCACCTCAGCTAAAGATAAACTACTCAATGAAGGAATAAATTGTGTAATTATTTCTATAATAGCTCCTGCTAACTGTAACTCATTAACTTCCAGTAGTTGGCTCCAGGCAACACAGTGATTTGAAAATGTACAACCAACAGATGGCGCTCTGCAGCCTAAAATAAAAAGCACACAAGAAGTCACTATTTTTTGTTCTCTTTTAAAAAGAGAAGCATTACGAATGTAACTTCTTACGCGGTTCCCTTTATAATAGGTATAAAGCATATAATAATATTAACATAATGCATATACAATATTAAGAGTAATCAACTGTAGTTTAAATGATGCTAGATACTGAACATGGTAAATAAATGAATATTTCAAACTTCAAACTGTTCATCAGTTGCTTCTCTTTTATCAACAAAGCAAACAAACTGGCCTTATAAAAATCCAACACAAAACAGAACCCCAGGAGCTTTGTGATGTGTTATATATATATATATATATATATATATATATATATATATATACATTGATAAGTGAAAGGTGACAGAAAAATGCCATAAAACTGAATATATGTTGCAATTAATTAAAAACACAATGTTCTATTTTAAATTCATATTCATCCATGACGTTAAACATATAACTGTCAGGCTGTCAAGTCATTAATAACTAGTTTTGTATGTTAATAAAAAAATGAAAAATGCGTAGATATGTACCCTACCGTTTCTTTAAGATACTTGCTCCGTTATAAAAAAACAATTTACTTGTATAATAATAATAAAACATAATTAGATTATATTATTTGGTATTATTATTAGTATTAGTATGGAAAGGAAGTTAGTTTTGCTGTCGTGAGCTCTTTAAAGCCCACCTACGCTGAACAGAAGATGCCCATGCTTTCGGATGTTTTTATTGGACAGTTGAAGCGTGTCAGTGATATGATTGGTTGAGAAAAGTGTCACTCAGAGCTCCATAGCCCCGCCCTCTCCCTTCGCGGACGATGTTTGGCCAGAATGAGAATTTTCATGAAAACATCGACCGCAGATTGCGCAGCAGTGCCGTTCAGCAGAACCATGGGAACGGATCCAGCTGTTTGACAGCTCCGTGGATGGCGTGTTTAAAGTTGTTTTAGTAATGTTTGGCTATGAAGAAAGACGCTACAGGCATTGAAGAGATGTAACGACGATGTCACTTATTTGATGTTCAAGACTGAGAAAGGGTCTCCCTCCGCTTTCCTTTTCCCTTCCCTTCGCTTCGGTGCAGCCGTTACGGCCGATGGAGGCTGACGGGACCTTTGCAGCGAGCTGGAGGCCCGGAGCGTCACCTGTGAAGCGTCGTCACTTCGCTGCGGGACGAGTTTGAGATAAAATCTAACATTAACTACATGTTTCTACGAACGGCTAATTGGACAACTTTCCAGGAGGAGAGAAAAAGTTAGCTAGTCGACGTTAGCTGCACGATGACCATCATTGATACCACTTAACGGAGCGGCAACTAACCGCGTCAGGCCACGCAGCACAGGTGAACCCACGCACTGTTACTGTTACTGTTAATGGACTTCACGCATTCTTCCTCGGTGGAGCCCAACATTTCCCTGTGTGCTTTCACAGACTGGCTCCTCAAACACGGGCTGTGGGTTTTTTTGTTGCCCGTAAAAACATTCGCGTTTTCCCGCTGACCATCATGTCACTGAAGGAAAACGCCTGTCGGAAATTTCAAGCCAACATTTTCAACAAAAGTAAATGTCAGAATTGCTTCAAACCCAGAGAATCACACCTGCTGAACGACGAAGACCTGAATCAGGTACAAAACTTGTTCCTATATATATTTATAAAGTTTTATGTCAATTAACCCAATATTCATGACACTCCATGTAGATGTTTCAGATGGTTTTTCATGCGTCAATGGACTGCTAAGGACAAAGGTGAAGCTAATTGAACATAATTATCATGCAGCCCAAGGAAGGGCGCTTATTGACCTTAATTTATGCATTTATAGTTATCATACATGCTATCTGCTTGAATCAGTATACAACACAGTGCCGGCCTGAGGCAGAAGCGAACAAGGCAAACACTCTAACATTTGCTGACATTTCCTGAATAGCAAATATGAGAATTTTTGGTTATTTTTGATTTATTTAGGTATTATAGAATAGATAGCTGGCACACTAGTTAACGAAAAGCTTAAACTGAAGCACAAATGCTAAAGCTGACACAATTTATATTTTATGTTTGTGATGCTGTGGTGACTGGTGGGTAACTGGTGGTAAATGGCTTTCCTAATCAAATTCTGCCCTTGGGCCAGCTCAGTCCATACATACTATTATTTCTCTTCCTAATGTATAATTATAATTTCCCCGTTGTTTATTATATATGCCCAAATAAGCGGTGAGGCTGAGATTCCAAGGGGATAGCTCAGTGTCATTTTATTGTGCAAGTGGAGGAGAAAGTTGACTGGAACAAAATCTCACAATGCATCAAAGCATGTATAACATCTGCTGACGGATCTGTTAGTCATCGGTTTACACCAGATGTTTGTAAAGTCATACCCTGCCAGGTTGATGGTGTACAAGAATGACACATTTGTTACTAACACAGATTCCTCGTCAGTTTCCAGGTGTTGGCTTCGCTAACCTGGAAAAAAAGAAAAGACTTTTCTGTTGGACTGGAAAGTGTTTTTGTTTAACTTGATATCCAGAATATTTATTTTTCCATGGTTTTACTTATAAAGAATAAATTCAGCTTCTGACAATCAACATTTGATGGCAGAAGCTCCAAACATGGTAGGTGCGTAGTGTTGGAAGTTAAAGGACCTGGTTGTAATTCAACCTTTTGGCCTTCATGCTAAATGCTATGTGTAGTAGGGAAGACTAAGCTTGCACATCACCCTGAACACTACATCCCTCATTGTGAAGCATGATGGCGGCAGCGTCATGCTGTGGGGAGACTTTTCAGCAGGGACAGGGAAGCTGATCAAAATTGAAGTGAGGCTAGATGGAGCTAAATTCAGTTCAATCCTGGAAGAAACCATGATGAGGAGGCTAGGGTAGAGATTCATCGTCCAACAGGTCAGTTATAATGGGATAAATTAGCTCAAAGCATATTCATGTGTCAGAATGGTCCAGACCAAAATCCAGAGTCTGTGGCAACACTTTAAAACTCATGTTCAATTAATATTTGCTGTAAGAAACTGCAAACACATGTTAGATAGGAGTTCAACGGTTTTAATTCAACTTTTTGACCCACATGCAAAAGTCTTACACTACTCATCTTCCTGTGAAATACAGTGATGGCAGCATCATGCTGTGGGATACTTTCTTTACCATGGACAGACGTGGATAAGGCATTCTCTCATTTTATTTTATTTATTTTTGTATGTGAATAAATGTTTCTCTGCAGCATAAGCGCATATTACATTTTAGCCCACATACATCCAACACACACCTTCAAAAAAAACCTTTCTTAGTTGGTTTAATTAAATTGACCTATTTTCTGACTAGTACTGTTTTATGGTTAACTACTAGTTTTGCTAAAGGACCATTGCAACAAAACAGCAACTCTCTTTTGTGGATATTTTTAGAATAAACTCAAATTTCTCCTCCTGTTTTTATGATCAGAGGGGACTTAAAAGTGGTTGTAGCCAGTGCTGGCTGAACACATTAAAAGGGCTCTGTTTAGGCGGTGAAGGGTGAAAAATGACCTACATTGATGCTGGTTGTTTCTCTGTTCTTCAGGGATCTGTTATATGAGGTTTCTGTCAGGTCATGTGAGGAGAAATGTTTTTCTTTGCTGATTTCACTTTCCTTTTAAATGTTTGTTCATTACAGTATCTCAGTGTCACAGTTTTTCTCAACAGTTAGTGTCATTTATGTGACTTTTGTTTGGGAATGTGAGTTTTTTTTTTATGTCTTTATGGATGCTTTATTAGGTCTGTTCAGATTCTTGGCTGTCCAAGGTTAAGCCCAAGTAATTCTGTTTACAATCGTTCAGGGGAGAAATGTGCTTGTAATCAAAGCGAAAGAGGATTTTGTTGCAGATTACTCTCAGCTTTTTAAGGATTGAAGTTATGACAGTAATCAAACCTCTGATTGGAAGACATGGAGATGCCAGGCAGCTATAAATGCCAGAGCTCCACAAGCTGACTTGAACACTACCGTCGCACTGACTGGAAAGTGCAATGGGATTATGTAAGGGAGTTAATTTAAGCTCCTTAGGTGTAGGGATGATTTTAGAGTAAACTTTAATTGCTCATTTGTACACATAATAAGGTGGTGGGTATACAGGATGGGTTTTTCTTGGCTCAACAAAGAAACGCTGACTACTGCTGTGGCTCCAGCTCAAGTATGTACCAGAACAATTTAAGAAAGGCCAACTGTCAGCCCAGCTTGCTCCCCTTCAGCGCTTGTTTGATTTTCAGTTCTGTAGCCACAAAAGCTCTCAAATAATTCTGCTACTTCTCTCTTCAGCTTGTGATCCGCTGTTAGCTTCTGCCTGTTGTTTCCTCCACCCACCCGCCGGTCTGCCCACCAGCATGATTGCAGGGAAAAATCATGTGTGTTTGGCTTTTTTCCTCTTTCTCGCCTTTTTTCTGAGGCAGCATGGTGCTCTGGAATAAAGCCAGCAGGAGAGTGTAACCTGTGGTCCACCCGAGGCATTTAGTGACTAAGTCCGATCTTGCTGTGAAAATAAAACGCGTGGTAAAATGTTCTGAAATAGAGTCAGAATATGTGATCTCACCAAGTAGCAGGCAGTTAAAGGGCTTTGCTAAAGCCTTCATATTGCTCAAATTATTTCACATTTTGTCACATTACAAACACCCACTCAAATGTGTTTTATTGGGATTTTATGGAAAAGACTCTCATAAAGTATATAATTCTGAAGGGAAGAACATCACGTTTGTTCAAAAGGTTTAAACATAAAAATCCGACAAGTGTGCCTCTTTTACTCTGGTATCCCTAAATATATTCTAATATATTGCATTTGTTGGAGAGGATTGGTGATTCTAATAGCATCAGGAGGACGAAGGCCATCGCATGGACGACCACCTTAACTGGAAGGCCATGCAAGGACATCATTAATCAGAGAAGTATTTAAGAGACCAATGATACCTCTGGAAGAGCTGCAGATAGCCACAGCTCAGGTGGGAGAATCTGTGTACTGGAGGATTATTAGTTGTGTGCTTCACAAATCTGGCCTTCAAGGAAGAGTCACAAAAACACTGTTGTAAGAATAAAGCCATAATTAGTCCTGTTTGTAGTTTCAAGCCATGCAGGTGATCCAACAATGTGTGGAAGTAGATGCTCTGGTCAGATGAGACCATATTTGCCCGTCTGTCACACAGAGTCCCAATAAAATCCATAAGTTTGTGGTTAATTCAGAAAAGGTTCAATGAAAACCAATAGTTTGTTGCATGTAGGAGCAACTAGCAGCTGTAACCAATAACGTGGATGTTGCTAAAACCAATTTGAAGATTGTAATAAGTTGTTTGGTTTTAACTCTTTGTGTTTGGTCCCCCCCCCCCCCCCCCCCCCCCCCACTCACCAGGCAAAGCCCATATATGGAGGATGGTTGCTGCTGGCACCAGAGGGAACAAATTTCGACAACCCCTTACAACGATCTCGAGTAAGTGTTCTAGCTCAACTCACATGTATTTTAGTCAGGTTTTAGCAAAGCCCGATGAAATGAAGGAAATTGAAACATGTTACACCTTTACCTTGTTGTACCTGATTGGTGTCATGTTCTCTGTATCAGTGGTGCTGACACGAGTAATCCTTTAACTTTGTTACCCTGTCTGAGACCCGTTTGACAAGGTGTTGCTTCGGTTCTTCTGGCTGTTTGGTAGAATCTGCAGATTCCTGTGGGAGTTGGGCCCTCTATCATGGAAGGCCTTGTTGTGAAGCACTAATGAGTCTAATATTGACATAATTTTGGGATTCCCACCTCCCTATCATCATGTTAATGGAAGCTTTACTTTATCCGCTCTCAGATTATCTCGTGGTGGTGCATCCCAAAAAAGGAACGAGGGAGGATGTGGGGGAGGAGAGGGAAGGACCTAGTTCCCACAGCCACACTGATGGCTTCCATATGTGTTTTGAGAAAAGCACCCCTTGATCTCCTATCATCAGACTGGTGCTGCCACTTTGACATCATCCCTGATACTCTCTGCTTCTTCTTACAGTCCTGTTTTTACTGCTGGGCTGTAATTGGTGTCTTATACGTAGTGCTGATGTAAGAAGATTGGTCAACAGACTTAACCAGGAAACTAATAACAGAGTAAAATGGCTGATGTCTTCAGTGACTAATGTTTAGGACCACTGCATTATATCAGCTTGTTAGTCTGTGGCTTTATTGTGATTCAGTTTGTTTGTTACAAACATCTCACTTATGATTTTTCAATGGCAATATTGGTTGTGTTTAGAAGATCACGTTAACATCACAGACCGATCGAGATGACCTAATTACTCTGATTTTCATTCTAATGCCTGGTTTCCGTTAAAATTGTAGATATAACAGGTTTGGTCCGACAGCATGTGGTGAACAGATTTCACTCTCAAACATTCAGATGTCAGACGGGAAATCTCACAAAACCTCTCGAGATCAAACATGAGGTCAGAGTAATCCTCTTCCGTGTTTCCGTCCACTCGCTTTCTGACTGGCATTAAAATCCTACCGTGTGAACCAGGCATCAGGAGAGTCAAAGTAATTTGTGTAAACCTTTAAAACATTTTTACTGGGAATGCATCGATAAGAACTTTGTGGCTGTTTTCTGTGAAGCTGAACATTTAGGTGCTACAGACTGAAAAAGTGGGTCTCTTTATAGCTTTAAGATGTTTAATTTACAAAAAAAAACCAACTGATTTGTCAGTGTCTGAACCAGTATCAGACCCAATAAAGACAAACAGGCCAACAGTTTTATGCAGAGCTTCTTAGCCCTTCCACAGCCCGTCGTATTCATAGCTTACAGAGAAGCTGTCGGCGTTTCATGTATTTGGTTTTGTTGAATAACAGCCCATGAACTTTAATACTGAAACAAAAACTCTGTTACAACATACATTTCTGGAAAGGGTAGGTCTGATTGTAGGGTTAGGATCGATACAAACAGCTGGAATGCACTCACCCAGACATTACTGTAGATCTTTACATGCATGAGTGGAAGGAAAGAAATGTTAAACTGGGTGATTTGGAGCAGCTGATGCTTGTTGATGAAATGTTGTTCAGCTTGAGTGAAAGCCTTAAAATGTGTCATATTTAGTAAGCAAGCAGTGAACTTAGTTAACATTAAGATGACAAAGATTGGTTGTTCTTAGACATTAAATGTTCATTCTCTGTAAATTAGGGACCTCCATAACAAATAAAAAAAAAATCTCAGCCTTAAAAACAAAGCTTAATGAAACTTTTATTTGTTAACTGTTAAACCTGTTATTTATGCAAAAAAAAATGTTTTTCTGACAGAAATGGCAAAGAAGATTCTTCATCCTCTATGAACATGGGTTACTTCGCTATGCGTTGGATGAAATGGTGAGTTTAACCTTATTTGACTTACTGGAGCACTTGGGGATAGTTGCTAATGTTTAAAACGGAGTCATGCTCTGTAACAAACTGGCTTTCACAGTAAACACTAACACGAAACTAAGCAGCACGGTGTCTGAAGGAATGAAGTGACACCACATGGTGTTCATACTAAAGTCATGTGCTGGCCAGATTGTTTGCTCTGTGGTTAACAAACTGCACACACATTGTGCAAGAACCCTGCGGTGACGACCTATCAGCATAAAACAGGTTATCTTTAAATGATCTTTTGTGCTATTTTGAAATCAACCCATAAACCAGGCATCTCTTGTGGGCTTTTTACACAGCTGTTTCAATATGATGTGATTTGTCAGTTCTATGCTTTGCTGGATATTGATTGACCTGAACCAGGACACCGCTTGTTTTCCTCTGTGTGGAATGGACTTTAAAATGAGGTTAAAGCAGCTGTATTAAAAACTGCATCTAGTTGGTCTTTACTTTTCCTGGTAGCGTGAAAACTCAGTTTCTAGTTTTTATTACTTGTTTGTGTTGTATCGTCATTGAATGTGTGAAGTAACCTGCAGATTCTACTGTAAATACAGCAGTAGCCTTAATGTTTTTGTCATCCTTGGGCCTTTTTTTCCATGATGACTTGAGGAGGAAAAAGAAGGTTGATGTGTTTACAGAATAGAAGAAAAGAAGATGGAGATGTCCTTTGATTCGTGGCTCTCAGGATGTCACTCTTCATCTTTTCATCTGCTTTCTGAATAAAGCGTGAAAAGGAGACGGGGCGGTCAGGGTCTCAAGCTGGAAATATCAAGTGACACTAAAAATAAAGCCTTGCTTGTCAATCAGGAGCTTTAGAATAATTGTTTTATGTTGAATAAAGAACTAAATTATTGATATTTTAGTCTGTTTTCCCAGTGATACCCAGGTATATTTAGTTTATTCTAACCTTTCGCAGTCACTTTTTATGTTAATATTCAGAGTGGGCTGTATTATGTGACATTGCCAGTACTGACTTCCTGTAGCCCACATCACAGCCTCCATGTTGTAGGACTAGACCACTTTGTGGATGAGGAGGTGCCCCTGTGTTTTCCTCTCAGCCTCGCTTTCAGGCTCCTCAGTCTTGGTGTAACCAAGCCCATATGGGCTGTGGTTGCACCCTGCAGGATGTGGCGCAGTCTTGATGGGGAATGGAATAAAATATCCTGGAGAGGTCGATGATTTAGGGTTGCCCGCCTACAGTGATTGCCCAACAAGATGCACCTCTGCTATTATTTTATGCTAAAATCACTCACAAGAAGAAAAATAATGGAGATAAAAAAGCATTTTGTTGCTACTGAATGTCTGTTGCATGTTTACTGAGTTAATATTTGCATAGATTTTGAAAACATGTTGAATTTCACACCATACAGAATCGAACCATTGTTTTGTTTGCATCCATTGCCTGTTTTTTCTAAAGCGGCCCAACACCACCAATGTCAGGGCCATGTTGCCAAGGCAGCAGGCTTTGTCTCTTTGTTCAGCAGCAGTTGACCATGGTATGTGTAACGTGGGGCAGATTATGAAGAGCTTTAGCAGTCTCTGTCCTGATTGTAGCAATACAAGACAAAACACAGAGAACAAAGTGTGGGCTAAGGTTTCCTGTAGACGCAATTCATTTGGTGAGAAATTCTTTCTACTGTCATTGTAGAGACAAACATCAGACACAGCATCAAAACAAAGGTGCAGCCCAGGATTATACAAAGCACGGTCTAGTCTAAACTGTTTGTGGGAGGCACAGAGCTCCTGTCAGAAGAGGCCATGTCAGCAACAGGTGTCAGAAATTATTCAATTCAGTTTTACTTGTATAGCGCCAATTCACAACACGTCAACTCAAGGCACTTTACAAAGTCAGTTAAATCCAATCATACAGATTTCAAGTCAGGTTCATATATTCCAATTAATCCTAATTATCAAACAGTTCAGTCAGATTCAGTTATTTATTCAAATTGGTTAAAAAGTTTTTCTATCTAAGGAAACCCAGCAGATTGCATCCAGTCAGTGACTTGCAGCATTCACTCCTCCTGGATGATCATGTAGAGACAGTGGACAGTCACTGGTGTTGACTTTGCAGCAATCCCTCATACTGAGCATGCATGTAGCGACAGTGGAGAGGAAAAACTCCCTTTTAACAGGAAGAAACCTCCAGCAGAACCAGAACCAGGCTCAGTGTGAGCGGCCATCTGCCACAACCGACTGGAGGTTTGAGAGAACAGAGCAGAGACACAAAGAGAACAAAGAAGCACTGATCCAGGAGTACTTTCTATAGGAAAGAAAAGTGAAACATCAATGGTTATAGCTCCTTTAGAGGCTTTTAGTAGTCCTTACCAAAGAGGACTTAATGAGCTAATTACCTCTATTAGAAATATTGGATTAGAACCAGCTCTTACCATTAAACTCCCAAGGATTATTAGTGTCATTTGATTTGTTTTTCTGTGTTGGATTTTCTGTATCATTGTAATGTTTTTACCCATGTACAACGCTTTGAGTGCCTTGTTGCTATATAAATAGACTTGACTTGACTTCATCTAGGAGAGAAAGACGGCTAAGCAGATAAACTCTGAACCAGTTTTCAAGGTTAGAGTCTGAAAGAGAGAACATAGAGTTAGTCACAGTAGAAGCTCAGTCAGTAGCCATGTCTAGGAGAGAGACAGGGTTAAACACTGAAAGACAGGGCCTAGTGGATCATCGGTAGAGGGTGAGCATTAAGTTGTTGGCAGCAGAAGCTTGGACCATGCCCCCCTCCAGGAAGGTGTCACAGCTAAACTGCGATCCAGGCCAGGTGTAGCTTCTAGAAAGAGAGAACATAGAGTTAAAAGCTGAAATAACAGCAAATAACGCAGAATTGGAGAGTGGTATGAGAATGTAGCGAAGAGTGAAAGTGCTCATTATGTCCTCCAGCATCCTAAGCCTATAACAGCATAACTACACAGATAGTTCAGGATAACCTAAGCCACTCTTAACTATAAGCTTTATCAAAAAGGAAAGTTTTAAGCCTTGTCTTAAAAGTAGACAGGGTGTCTGCCTCATGACAAATATAAAATATAGTATAAATATAAAACATAATATAAAACACATCATTAGCCCTCATGGAGAGAAGATATATCTGTGGGAGAGGAACTTGTTTCATAAACACACATTAATGTGTTTCTGCAAAACAGCAACATTAGCTTCTTGATAGAGCTGCACAGTATATCCGATTGCATTTATCATCTCAATGTCAGTACCAGCAGTGCTGCGAAGGACTGCTTGGATGTAATATTTGGTAATATATATTTCAGGTGCCATGCTTGTAAATTCTGCACACCAGTAACATTTGTCCTGTTAGATGGACGTTTTTCGGCCCTCGTTGCCCACATGCATGGATATTTGTTTTGGCAGAGATGCTAAAGCTAACAAAGAATAGTAAAGACATCATGTTGAAGGGAAATATTAATAAAGTCTTTGCAGTATTTAGTAGTACTATCACAACTACATATTTGCCTTGTATTGGGCAGTGCTACTTCTTAACCTCAGTCTTACAAATTCCTGCAAAACTATTCATACCCCATTAAATATTTACACATAAAACACAATCTGAAAAGTGTGGCATGTACTTGTATTTAGCCCCTCTGAGTCGATGTAGAACCACGTGTCACTGTAATCATAGTTGTAAGTCAGGTCTGGATCATGTAGAGACCAGCTTTTTTGTCCATCCAGGTCCAGGCTTTGACTGGGCCACTCAGACCCATGAATCTACTTTGATCTAATCCACTCGTAGCTTTGGTTGTATGTTTAGGGTCGTTGTTCTCCACCCTAGTCTTTACTGCCTCTAACAAATCTACTTCTAGTATTGCCCCATATTTAGCTTCATCAACTCTAAGCAGCTTTATTGTCCCTGTTGAAGTAAATACAGGTCCTTTTCAAAATATTAGCATATTGTGATAAAGTTCATTATTTTCCATAATGTCATGATGAAAATTTAACATTCATATATTTTAGATTCATTGCACACTAACTGAAATATTTCAGGTCTTTTATTGTCTTAATACGGATGATTTTGGCATACAGCTCATGAAAACCCAAAATTCCTATCTCACAAAATTAGCATATCATTAAAAGGGTCTCTAAACGAGCTATGAACCTAATCATCTGAATCAACGAGTTAACTCTAAACACCTGCAAAAGATTCCTGAGGCCTTTAAAACTCCCAGCCTGGTTCATCACTCAAAACCCCAATCATGGGTAAGACTGCCGACCTGACTGCTGTCCAGAAGGCCACTATTGACACCCTCAAGCAAGAGGGTAAGACACAGAAAGAAATTTCTGAACGAATAGGCTGTTCCCAGAGTGCTGTATCAAGGCACCTCAGTGGGAAGTCTGTGGGAAGGAAAAAGTGTGGCAGAAAACGCTGCACAACGAGAAGAGGTGACCAGACCCTGAGGAAGATTGTGGAGAAGGGCCGATTCCAGACCTTGGGGGACCTGCGGAAGCAGTGGACTGAGTCTGGAGTAGAAACATCCAGAGCCACCGTGAACAGGCGTGTGCAGGAAATGGGCTACAGGTGCCGCATTCCCCAGGTCAAGCCACTTTTGAACCAGAAACAGCAGCAGAAGCGCCTGACCTGGGCTACAGAGAAGCAGCACTGGACTGTTGCTCAGTGGTCCAAAGTACTTTTTTCGGATGAAAGCAAATTCTGCAGGTCATTCGGAAATCAAGGTGCCAGAGTCTGGAGGAAGACTGGGGAGAAGGAAATGCCAAAATGCCAGAAGTCCAGTGTCAAGTACCCACAGTCAGTGATGGTCTGGGGTGCCGTGTCAGCTGCTGGTGTTGGTCCACTGTGTTTTATCAAGGGCAGGGTCAATGCAGCTAGCTATCAGGAGATTTTGGAGCACTTCATGCTTCCATCTGCTGAAAAGCTTTATGGAGATGAAGATTTCATTTTTCAGCACGACCTGGCACCTGCTCACAGTGCCAAAACCACTGGTAAATGGTTTACTGACCATGGTATCACTGTGCTCAATTGGCCTGCCAACTCTCCTGACCTGAACCCCATAGAGAATCTGTGGGATATTGTGAAGAGAACGTTGAGAGACTCAAGACCCAACACTCTGGATGAGCTAAAGGCCGCTATCGAAGCATCCTGGGCCTCCATAAGACCTCAGCAGTGCCACAGGCTGATTGCCTCCATGCCACGCCGCATTGAAGCAGTCATTTCTGCAAAAGGATTCCCGACCAAGTATTGAGTGCATAACTGTACATGATTATTTGAAGGTTGACGTTTTTTGTATTAAAAACACTTTTCTTTTATTGGTCGGATGAAATATGCTAATTTTGTGAGATAGGAATTTTGGGTTTTCATGAGCTGTATGCCAAAATCATCCGTATTAAGACAATAAAAGACCTGAAATATTTCAGTTAGTGTGCAATGAATCTAAAATATATGAATGTTAAATTTTCATCATGACATTATGGAAAATAATGAACTTTATCACAATATGCTAATATTTTGAGAAGGACCTGTACCTACACAGTACTCAGCTCTGACCCATTTTATCTCATAGTTACAATCCATGTTATGTTATTTATGTTTTCTTCCTTGTGGAGCGTTGGTCTCACTCTGTATCACTTTCATGTTGACTATATTTTATTCCTCCTTTTATTTACAGGGACTGTTTGTGCAAACAGACTCTCCATTTTGTGTATTCAATCTGGTCAGTGAATGTAATTTAGCTCAGGCTGAAAAGAAGTATACCTTCCAAATAAAATAATGCTGCCTATTGAGTTGCACAACAACAAAAGGCTCATTCAGGGACTCTTCAATCGTATTCGCCTTCAGACTATTGACTGCACTTGATGGTCTGTGTCAGAGCCACATAGCTTTCTGTTTCATAGAGAACATGATGTTGTCATGACATATCAGCTGTGGTAGTCTCATTCTCATTTCATCTTGGCTCAATTCATTTCCTGTGTTTACTGGGATTTAAATAGTGAACTTCTTCTCCATAGCATTGTCCAACAACACAGAGCGTTCTGACAAACTTCCTTCAGGTTCCCACACATTTGTGCATTCCTTTCACTTGAGACACACAATCCTGCTGCCTTTCTCCTGAATCTCCCTGACATGAGCATATACAACCTCAGCCTGTGTTTGCCCTGTGACTGGTAAGACCCTTTGACGTGTGTAAATACTCCCTCTCCCTGTCCTAAAGAAATATAAAATGTAGATCTCATGTTTAGTCAGCTTTGTAGAGCTTTCCTCTTGTGATGTTTAAAAATGAGGAGGTTTTAGTGCGGATGAGTCGGCACCCAGTTGTTCACGTATTATTGTCTGTAGGGCTTCTGGACAGTCGATAAGCAGAAGAAACTTTTCACCCTTAACTGAATAAAATTAGTAATACTTTCCTGCTTCCATCTAGTATTGAGGGCAAGCTGTGATAAATCTAAAGTTGCATACAGCCATACAAAATAATGACTATCCCTATTTATTATTCTATTCTTTATTAAAAAATACATATTTTGTCTGTTTACATTTTGATGTTTAATCTTAATTGTGTAATTATCACTCTCAGTTAACAAAAGATATCAACAAAAGTCTTTCCTAGCTGAGGAAAAATGTCAGTACACCCTAGCCCCCATTAGACATTCGTATTTGCATTAACAGCTTGTTTCAAGTCATGCTTTCCCATCTTGGTAGGATAAAGATCTGGGCTTTGACCCAGCTCTACTGTTAAACAACCCCAAACCATGACACTTCCAGCTCTGTGCTTCACAGTGGGAATGGCACTATTTTCTGGAAACTTTATTGGATTTACACCAAATACAGGCATCTCTCTTGGGCTTGAAAATTATTAGCCAGTGAGGTTATTTGGCAGATAATTGAATTAGCCACATGCAAAGTTGATTATCCACAACCTGATTCCTGCATTGGTTAAAAAAACTCCCATGGTTTAAACTGAGCTGGAATGTAATTTATTACAACTTAGACAAAGAACTTTGAGGATAAATTCTGGAGACTAAAATGTAATAATGTAGTGCTTGTTGTATTAATAAAGTGACTACTTTAATGTGCAGCCCTCCTGAATAGCTACGGTAACTAGGTCCTGCTTGTCACTGACCAGCAGTGATCTCTAGAAGCCAGGCGTTGGTTAGGAAAACTACCACACAGATCCCTATTCTCTGATGTCATCTCACAATCTGGGTCACACTGGGTCACTGGCCCAATCTTTGTCAACTTATATACAACTACTTAAATCTGACTGTTTAAAACCCAAATTGTATATTTTTATTAAACAACTAGAGACCTAAAGAAGTGTAGAAATTTATAAATATATTTCTTTAAAGCACCATTATACTGACAACATAAATTAACATATTGCAGAAGTTTTATTCACATTCTAGATAACATGGGACCAAACAATAGATTCCTCCAAAACTAAATAAGGTATGAATGTTGATTATTGTGTTGTTGTGCAGTTACACCCTCACAGAAAGATGGACAAGAGAAAAAAGGCAAGATTTTAAGCAGCTGCCACGTTTTAACCATCCATAAAACTTTGATTATTTTTCTTTTTTCATTAAAGATGCTAAAACATTTTATTTAATTTGTTTTATTTTACTTGCTAAACAAACTCAATACACAATATTTTAATAAAACAAGCAAAGTAATGGGATTTCTGTAGAAAAAGGATCTGTAAATCATAAAAAAAAAGACCTGTTTGCCTGGTTAAATAAAGAAAAAAAAATAACGGCATACATTGTCCTAAATTTTCCAGATTAATTATCATTATGTAGATTTTTTTGTGTGTATTTTCAGCATCAATAACATAGCTTTCATACAATAATAGCTTTAGTCAGCTCCAGGGTTGTATGCCATGATGTAATTAAAGTTTCTAGTAAATGAGTGTTTGCAGCTCCTTGTTTATCACAGAGCTATGATCTGAAAGGGGTTTCAGTCGCTGGCCTGTCGGCTCAAGGAGGATCAACAAAGAAGCTGACTTAGCAACAGAAGGTGTAGAGAACATGTCTCTGTATAAACTTTCCACATATCCACTAATCTGCTAAACACTGGCTTTAAAGTGGGTGGTTTCTGTTATATGTCATAGTTTAGAGATACTCATCCGCTACCTCTCACTCATTGTTATCCAGAGTCAGTGCTTTCCACCTCCTGACCCACCGGGTCCACATTCCAACTGAGCAGTGATTTGGACACACGTTTGCCATTACATGAGGATCTGCACTGTTAAGGCTCCCTACGAAAACAGGCTGTCTGTATTATGTTTTTACACAGCCTGGGTCAGCTTTTGAGTTCTGACCCGTTTCTAAATCCATCTTATCTGTGCTTTTCAGTTTTTGCTTCTGTTTTAGTGACCACACGATCCCGGATGTGGTGGAGATAAGGTTTCTTATCTCCGATTCACTGTTTGAATATGTTTGTTATTTTAGTCAATCTGTACTGTACCTGTGTGGCTCAGAACCAGGCCAGTCCTCTAAGCATCAAACCCAGGATGTCAGTCTAGCTGTGAAACTCTGTTTTCTATATGGCCCAAATATATGGTTTAATTTGGTTTCTTTCAGTTTTATACAAAAAAAAGTTTCTTTGTCAAAACTTTTATCCTGTTGATAAAATGCAGACAGATATTTGTTGTTTTTTCTGAAGCCAATGGGCTTAATGGGTCTTAGAATATTGGCTTTTGTTAAATTCAAATTATACACAACAAACATCTGTGTTCTTAACCACACTTTAATACAAAAATAGTGGAGTTGTCTCTCTGCTTGAATGGATGAGCAGAAAAGTTCCCTAGAGGTGGTTGCTAAAGTAAACAGTGGAAAGCTTAGCCTGAGTCACACCAAAATCTCAGAAAATGTCTTATCTAAATACGTTGTGCTCCACAAACTATCTAAGAGTAAAAAGTAAGAACTTTTACTGATTACAATCTGTCTTTTTTTTTTAACGTCAGACTAAACTTAAACATCTACTACTGCATTGGACAGATCCTTGAAACACAGAGATCTAAGTTCATCTGCTGCTGTTGTACAACAGGTGATGGTGAATATGCTTGATTTGATGGATGGATTTTAATTCCCAACAGGTATTCAATCTTTCATTCTAAGAAGGCCTGTATCTCAACTCTTGGCTGAATAAAGACTTAATAGTAGTAATAATAATAAGAATAAAATAGCCCTGATTCACTCTTATCCTGCCCCGGCCCTTTTATCTCGGCTTTCCATTCCAGTTCTGTCCGGCCAATAAATCGTTTGTGTTGGAGAGAGCAACCAACACTGTTGTGTAACTTCTTTTTCCCAAACCTTCCCTTGTCTATAAAGCCAAACTGGGCCTGGCGGACCGCTTGCTGAGCTTGTTCCAAACACCGGGTCAGAACGTTGGCTAAAGGTTTCATTTAAAGTATTAGGGAGAGGAGAGAGCCTGCTCAGAGGCACTAAGAAAACAGTGTTGTAGCAGACCATCAAGTCTATTTCATTTATAATTAGAGTGAATCAGAAGTTGTTGAGGTTTCCTACTGACCTCCTTAGAAGATGTTAAACTCTTGACTGAAGCCACACCTTAATGCTTACATCACAGTGAGATACTCTAGTTGGACAAAGACCAAGTTTATAATCAAACCTGATGTGACCTCATCATACATTGCAGTGGCCACAGCTGCAATTGCATTTGTTTCTGCAATGCATGTGGTAACCTTTGACCTTTTAGAACTGCCTGCTGACCTGCCAGTCCCATCACCTGCTAAGGTCTAGGGCTGTCCAGTTAAGATCGATTTTAGGTGCAAGTATGCAAGGTAGATCTGGAGACAGTTTACATTAACACATCAGAAAACTGGTGACAGACCAGTACAGGAGTTTATGCAGAAATACCGTGAGATTTGACTTAGAGGATTAATTACTTTGACTTATTTATGTAATGTGAAACAGTACATCAAACTCATGAGACAAGATACAATATTGGGTTAACAGGAATAAGAAGAAGATTTTACAAATGAGAATTTAATCAGTGTACCATAATCTAGTCCAAGTTTTAATCTGGTCTAATTCTGAAGTGGTCAAAATTAAAATGATTTTTCTGTTTCACAAATCTCAAACTGATCTAAAGAATAACCAGATTTCAGATGCATGCCTGCCCTGCTTGATTGTTTCATTTTAAAATCTTTCTCAGCAGAATATCTGTTGTAAAACACTAAGGAAATCTGGAAAAACTAGGAAGGTTAGGTGTCCAGATATGGATAACTCTCAATTTGGCTAGCTAAAAGGAGATAAACCTATAAGGTTTACTAGTAGCTGTCAAAAATATTGCAAACTGTGCATCTGAGTTGCATAAGAGGCTGCAATAAAGTCCTGGCCACTTTAGAGGAGAACACCTCTTTGAATGAGCTAGATGTGTCCACTCTCATTGCAGGGTGATTATCCAGACTGCTATGTCCAGGATTATCCAGATGAAATTCACTATCTTTGGACCTGATTTCTGCCAGGAAGATTAAGTAGCGCACAGCTGAGATTGTACTGTACAAAGTGAAGGAAGGTGTCCAAAGGCAAAGAGAGAAAGCTCCATACCTGTTCTTTCCATACATGAGCTGAAGGTCCTTTAGTCATAAAGACCTAGAAACAGATTTATAATTGTGTTAGTAAGATTGGCTGCCTTCTTCTGGTCCTGGTTGCAGCAGAGCTGAAGAAGCATCTCTCTGAACAGTGTTTAATCATGGTGTTTGTTATCAATTATGTTCTGTAGCCACTGAGCTTCAGAGTTGAGATAGTGTCTCTGACTCTGAGACCTCTGGCCCAGCAGGTGGATGCAGAGAAATGTGTTCTTCACAACAGCTTTTTAGAGCATTTGCTAATTTTTGCAAGAAATTTTTAAATCATAGTTATATTCACTTCCATATAGCTGGCCTAGTTTTCATTTACTAATGTAATCTTTGCAATGTGTGGCTGTATGAAAATAAATGAAACAGACATTCTTAAGGGAAAAGGTCTGTTTGTTTAGTTATTGAGTTTTAAAATCAACAAACGTTCTGCAGAATGAGGCACTCCTTTAACATAAAGTGAGACCACCCATTGTAAATATTTGGTTTTCACCTTAAAACCAGTTTGCTGTACAGGACTAGAAAATAACTTTGAAGATGAGGATTTATTGTAAGCTTCTTGGTCTAAAAGTGTAGCGGTTTGACCTGAGTGGCATCCACAAATGATCTCACTGCTAATCCACGTGTGTTTAGTTGATTATGCAGTTAGTGATTACTCTGCTGACACCATGTGATAAAACTGAAACACATTTTCAGTTTCTTACTCAGTTTCCAGCTGTTCATTTTTATGGCACCTCTTTGTACAGAAGCTGCAACACCCTTATCTGACTAATGCAAACTGTGGAGAGCTTCAGGCCAGGCTTGCTTGAAGTTTTAGCTAAAAACTGCTTTACATCAGAACTGTGGTGCTGCTGTCTTGGAGCTGTGCCCCAAAACCCAAAAGATAACCAAACCCATCTTAATCAGATGTCCGTTTAAAATTTAAATACAAGTCAAACAGGCTTTAATCTTCTTATATAGCCTCTGGCCAAGCGGTTATCAGACTTCACAAAAAGGATGTTGTGTTTTTTTATAGTCTGTGTTTGCAGTAAGTTGATGTAAGCAACAGTCTTAATGTAGCGCTCTTGGAAAATGTCTGCTATTTCACATGTTACAACTAGCCCCTAAATGTGAACCCTACCACTACATCTTTTACTTTATTTTGTTCCAAGTTCTTATATAGTTGGAGGGTAGAGTGGTAGATCTGGCTGAACCTGCACTTTTTTGCTTTCAAACGCTTATCTACCATTGTCCCAGATAAAGAAAGTCTTGCTAGTTCTCCTAAATTCATTCACTATCATTTATGTCTTATAGGGGCATCACTTTTGTAAGAATATATTTCAACCCCAACCCACTTTGAATAAGGGGCAAAAGAGGGACTCTAAGAAATGGGATTAGCTCTTAGTTGAATAATTTTGCCATTAAACCGGCAAATTACTGGGGAAGAAACAAAAAGTATTGACTGAGCCTAATACAGATATAGCTAACTGATCCCAGGCTTTTCTTTCTGCCTTTGAGGAGTAATTACAGTAAACTTGGACTATTTGCCATTGTGCAAACATTTTCTGATGGCATTAATCCTGTGAAGAAATCCCTTAAAGACCCTTTGCTGTACTCTGTTTAAACCTCAGTTATTGTAAGAGAAATGGAAAGTTAAAAAGAGGTTTGAACTCTGAGCTTGAACTATGTGTGAAGGAAAAATAACACTGAACATCACTTTTAAAATGCAATCTTCAATGTCAAGCAGGGAGGTGGCAGCATTATGCTGCGGGGAAGCTTTGTTCAGCAGGGACAGCGAAGCTAACAGTTGATGGCAAGATGGATATAGAAATGCTTTCATGCTGTTTCCTACATTTATGTCGGTGTCTTTAAAAACACATGATGCACGAGTCTAAAGCTGAGAAAATAAAATGGATTTTCTAGAGCATCAAGCCTCACCATATTTTTGAAGTTTCTGTGTCCCTGTTAATTAATTCCTGGTTTGAATAGTGCATATGTGTTTGAATCAAGGGTGTGGAATTTTGTTTTCAACTGTGTCATTTTGGCTGACTACCACAGTCTCGTTTTATTTTCGGTCATATTTAGGGATCTATCTGGGAATGGAAATTCAATTCTCAGTGGCCAGATAATCTTTAGGAGTGTGTTGCATGAAATAAAATGTCATTATGAAGTCAATGCCACCGTATTTAAGTAGCAGTTGTGTAAAAGCTGGCGCAGTGGTGCACATCTGTGGTATACATGGCATGTGAGAGCCATGTATACTGCATGACAAATGCCACAAACATCTGGGGGAGTTCGGCTTGGCTGGAGATCCAGTTTGATGTGCTGCTGTATTAAATGTGTTATAAGCCAGAGCTGGAGAGTTATTCACCTGAGGAAACTTACTGTATCTTTGTGCTTCATTAAAATGCAAGGCAGCTATGCAATAGTTATAGAAAAGTTTGACACTAATGCATTTTCTACTTGCCAACTATGCACTTTAAAGTTTGTGGTTAAAACCTGAATAAAAGTGGACTTCAAGCGATATTAATTGTGACTTTTTTGACTGGGTGGAAATGGTGGGCATTATCTGTATAGATGCCTTCTGAGCAAGTGTTTGGTTTGTTGAAATATGTGCTGAAAACGTCCTGATCCTAAAAAACTATGATGGGGGACTCAAGTCAGCCCAAGTTCCTTAAGTCACCACAGAAACTCTGATCTTGGTACTTTGTGGACTGCTTTTGTCCTGAAGATGCATGAAAATAAAACATGTTTAATTTTATGTATCCTCTTTAGGGATGCATGTTATTTTTCCACTGTACAGAATACGCTACTCTCGGTATGCATGCACTGGATGAGCAGAGCAAATAAACTTAACAGAGGATTCCTTCATTCAGGAGGAAAGGAAGGATTACATGTAATTTGGACTCACTATTTGGACAGAATCTGATCATGTTGGCATTTAACAGAAAGGAAATGAGCGAAATTTGGTGAATGTTTGAGATCCCATACGAGGGAAGGAGGGTAAAAAGTAACCGCTGTGGGAAAGTAGCTGTTCTCAGACGATGCCAGTCTAAACAGCAGAGACGACATGACACAACTCGACTGCAGCACCTGTTTCTGCAGCAGGCCCTTCTACCCTGTCACTACCTAGACAGGGACTGACAGATTTCTCACACCCCGTCTGCCTCGCTATATTGTTATTCACTCAGGATAATTACTGATATTACATTAGCACAATCGCTAAACTAGACACAGTCCACATACACAAGTGCTCTCATTTAATCATTCTACCCTGTGGTGGTACCACACAGCAGAAAATCTGTTTTAAAAGGAGTTCTGCTGGCTAAGCAGCAAAGAGTGCCTTTATCATCCGACTTGCCCTCCTCTTCCTCCTCCTCTGCATTCGCTGGCTCCTGGCCTCCTAACACAGCAGTAAACCACCCACATTCTCTCAACACTGCAGGAGAGAAGCACCGACACCACCCACAACCCTCTCTGAAATAGCTGGTACATTTGTGTGTGGCTTTTTGATTCTGGTTCTAGTTATCCTTTTAAATGTTGACGGTACTGTTGCAGTTAGCCACTTAATTAGTAATTCTGACGCCTAAACCCTGAATGAATGCCAACATGGTGAGGTGTTTCATTAAAATGCCTGGAGGACATTGGCCCTCTAGCAGTGATGTCAGCTCCAGTATCCTGGTGTTTTCTTAAAGCATCTTAATGTTGAAGGCACTAGTTCCTGTTCCGACTGCTTTGTAAACCCTCATCTGTTTTATTCACTGTAAACTTTGCCAGAGCAAAGGTGACTTTATCCATCTGGCACGTGAGCATGTTTTCCTGCAGCTGTTTGTTGGCATGCTCATCCGTATAAAAAATATGTTTCCCTTTGTTATCCATAGTTGCCATGGAAAGATTTATTGCATAATTACTGTTATTGGTAGTGAGCAGAGGATGGACCCCGAAGAGACCGGGTTCTAGGCAATGTTCATGACTCAGAGTAGAACCATGCCAGCTAATCAGTTTTTGTTTTTTGGCTCCATTGTTTTTAATGCTCTGGATGTAGAGTCAGAAACTTGGAAACTTTACTGCTGAACCTTGTTTGTACAAGTTTAAAGAGGAGCTGTGTAAGGTGTGAAGTCATGGCGTTTTTATTTGTCACCATGCAGGTTAACAGACATTGTGGCTCCTGCTGCTTTAACTCAACCAATAAAACAGGTGTTGCTGATTCACATATACCCAAACTAAATGAATTACATAGAACACTGATCTGTGTTGTGTGGCTAGATCACACAGTAAAATGTGAACTTGATACTCCTAAGTATATTTAAGTACAGTTTTGCTATGAAACTTTGTCGAGCCTTTAAATGTTTTTGGCTTACACTGACGCTCAACCAGCACTGAAAGGACACTATCGGGTATCTGCCAGAATAAGCAAATACTTCTGCCACTATGTCATGAGGGAAATGTTTTGTTAAGTTGTGAATGAATAAAAGAAGCCAAGGGAACAAAAATATTCATGCAAACAGCTCACTAATTACTATCTTCTAAACAGGCAGTTGTTCCCAAATAAAAACTGTTGGGATGATTCATTTCATCTGGACTGTATGCTCAAGAGAAAGCTTTGACTAAACCAAGCAGTTTGCAACTAAAACAGAATCTTTGTACCAGTGAATTTGGTTTAATTATGTATCCTTGCAAAAGTATTGTACTTTTTCACATTTTGTCAGTTTACAACCACAAATCTGTAATTTATTAGAAATATAAGTGATTCACCAATACAAGGTAGAGAATTATTGTAAAGGAAAACACTCCATTCCCACAGGGAAACATGGTGGTGGCAGCACCATGCTGTGGGGATGCTTTCTTCTGCTGGTACAGGAGCTGAGAAGAAGGATAGAGCTGTTTATGTGCACGCCAGTCCAGGAGAAAATCTTATTCGATGCTGCAAAAAACCTGAGACTGGAGTGGGGGTTCACCTTCCAGCCGAACAACTGCCCTAAACATGCACCCAGAACTACACTTAAATAGAATGGTCAGAATGGCCCAGTCAAAGTCCAGTCCTACATTTAATAGAGAAGCTCTAGCAGGACCTTGAAATTGATGTCCATACATGTTCTCTTTCTACTGTACTGACTGAGCCTGAGCTATTTTGCAAAGAATAGGCTAAAATATACCCTAAAGATCCTGCAGCTATAACTGCAGCACAAAGAGGTTCAGTAAACCCTTTTATTTTATCCTTACCTTTTACAATTCTGACCTACTTGGGTCCATCACCTGAAATCCAAATAAATTGGTGGTTGTGAAACATTTCGCAGGCTGCTGTATGTTCTGCTGTCAAAGCTCAGTCTGATACTTGCATTTTTCCTATAGGAAAGCAGCTGCCAACGTTAATCCTTGAAATAGAAAACCAGTGCCAGTGTTTTTGCCACAGTTCGCCTCTGTGTCAGTGATACTGCGCCCACAAAGCCAGCTGAAGTCATGCATGTCCCATCCCATCTATCACTATATTACCTCCTGGTCTGCCTGTCAGGATTTGCAGTATGAAGTCCACAGAGCTGCTTTACATCATATGAAAGTTCAATGTGCATTGAGGCTTAGCGGTGACTTAGTCAAAAACCAGAACGCTGTCTGTGGAAAAACCAATGTTGGTTACATCCAATAAAATACCTGGTAGGAGGCAGTAAACCCATATAACACAGCTTGGGTGGTGGAGTTTATATTTTCCACCACAGCTACGAGGTGATCATCCGGAGTGGTGAATCCAAAACCCCCCCTCTGTAACCGTTTTTTGCCTGATGGCATTTTCTCCTTTCTTCAGAGTTTTCCAATGGTTTGATTGAGGATGATACTGGAGTTGCCTCCTTGTTTCTAGTTTCCAGTCCCACAACTATGGGGAAAGAAATGACCCATTTCTGTTGTAAAAACCAACCACACAGAACAAAGCGCTTTCTTGCCTCTTAGAAAGATTCACATTCCTTACAAGTTTCCTCACTAACCCGTATATCAGATTGAAAATGCTTTGACTAGGACACCTACCTAATATGACATAACATCCAGAAATCTTTCATTTAAAACCATTGTAAATCCTTTTACAGTTGGTAAAACAAAACTCTGCTGTATCAGGTGCATAAAAAGATCTTCAATTTAAAGAGTTATATTTGTATCATCCTTCCATCCATACCAGCTTATTTTTGCAGCACCAAGAGGCAGGAAACACAGGACAAACGGCCACGCACACACACTTATACCTGAACAATGTAGAGTAACCAATCAACCTAACAGTCATGTTTTGTGGACTGTGGGAGAAGGCAGGAGTACCCAGAGAACCTATGCATGCACTGGTTTCTGCAGATAAACACCATGAGAGAGCCCAGGGGGGTTTCAGACCCGAGATCTTCTTCCCACAAGGCAACAGTGCTAACATCTACCCCACCTTGCCATCTGTTTTTATCATTTCTGTGAAAAAATGTATAGCTAAAAGATGAGATGTGGATGCAGATGGCACATTTAGTAGAACCACTGTTTGCTTGTGATGATCTTCAGGAGTCTGTTCAGTGACTCCTGTTGAAACCATGTATCACACAGTTCTCTGAACATCTTCAGAGGCCAGACTGAGTTTATTCTGGCTTCATAATTTCCATCATCTGATCACAAAGAGATGTTTGTTTGGGCCTCTTGTCTGTTGGATATTTCCTTGTTGAGGGTTAACAGGAGGAGTGGCTCTGTGGGCCTGTGGCGGCTGACAATCCCACATTGTGTGAACTGGTGCCGATCAACAAAGGAACCATTGTGGAGAGCGAAGGCCTGTGGAGAACGGATAGGGTCCAGGGTTGGTGACAGAGATGTGGATTCAAAGGGCCTGGGTCTGGGTGCTAGAGCCATGGTAGATGGTCCATGGTGAGAGTGATTCCCTCTGCTGCTCTCCCCCTTCTCCGCCTCAAATCCCAGTCAGAGGTGCAGCTCTTTGAAAACTTATTTTAAATCAAAGGTATTATCAGCGTTTGATCTATTTGATGGACGCTGGAGAATCCAGTGTAGATAATATAAAACATGAAGTTTAAGTTGCTGGAATAAATGTCTTAAGACTCAGATTTTTAAATGTTCTGCTCTTCATCCTTTTGACTCCGGCTCAAGGACAAGCCAACATGTGCTCCTGTGTACTCTAGATTTGTTTACCCAGACAGATGGCTGGGCAGTCCAAAGTTACAGTCTACACACACACACACACACACCTTTTCTGTTATTCAGCGCTGCTGTTATTCATGGCCACCACCTTGGCATTAACTGGGACTTCTCCCAGTTAATGCCTTCTTTGAATGTTAATGTCCCAACTTTCATTTCAAGCAGACACTGGTTCATGCCCAGTGTGAATTGGGTCAAGGCCTTCTCCAGTTTATCCAGCGCTGAATTTGTTTATCATCATGCGAAGCTCTGTTGCCTTGACCTTTCATCTTCATGTCAGAAGCAGCTTTGCAGTGGCCTGACTCTCCTAGGACTTGGCTAAATCAAACCTACCTGCTGTCATGGTTAGTTTTGTAGACCTTGTAGAGAAATCTTGTCTACTGTCTTTTACAGTATTGACAGTTGTAAAGTAGATGTAAATGAAAGTGACACCCAACAGCAGCAATTCAAGCTGGGCCTTTCCCCCCCACCCCAGGGTATGATCAACACAAACCACTGACTTCTGCCCACATCAGAGCCCATCCACTGGCTTAAGTTGCTGTGTTGGTGACGGGCTATGGTTACGCAGCACAATTAAATTTACACGGTCCCCAAAAAACCTTTTCATTTTCTTTCTACCCGGGTCTCATAATTAATGACTCTTTGCCCAGGGCTCTAATTTATAATGTGGTATTAAAAGCTTAAAGCTCCTTTGGTATTTCTGAGTAATTTTGTGTCTCCAGGTTTATTACTGTCAACACAGAACCTTAAACCCGTTCAAACTGCTGCCCATCCCCAGTACACTTTGTTACACAGGCCCCATTTACTTCATTGTTCAAACATAAATCCTCCAGTCAACATAGGATTATCCAGGCTTCTCACAAGGCTTCGACGGGTCATTTAGAGGTCAAATGGAGTAACAGTCACAGATTCTCACTGTTGCTACAGCCTTGAATAAAACTTCACAGATAATTAAACAAAATATTCCTGATTATTTATATACTTGAGCAAAATATAGATCAAACCGGCTAAATGGTGTGCATGATGTTATGCCATTTTGCTCTTTTACTTTTTATAGAAAATCACTTGTTATGTAACGAGCTAATATCTTATAAATTAGCTGGGTAATCTGCTCTGTTATCCTGCCTGAAGTGAGTGGCTTAACACAAATGTTGTTTGCTGTATTGTTAAGGTGATGAGCGGTGGTCCCTTAGTTTCCAAACTGCTGAATTTGACTATCCAAACCACTGAAAAATGTTAGTAGCCTTCTTTCAGCCAGCTGGCTGGCAGTGCACAGCAACAAGTTGGGGAATGGGGGCGTCGTGTTACTCCGTTCTGCATAAAAGTTGAAAAAACTCCTTTTCTGGTGTCTCAACGTGAGGAGTTTAAACCATAGGAATCATACGATGGAAAATATATCTGGTAAATGTTGCCATGGCGATATAAGTTGTGATCTTTGCCTATTTTCTTCTTTCTTCTCCTCATTTGTGCTTCCATCACTTTGTGACCTTTAGCATTCTGGGTAATGTCACTTATACAGTTTTTGTTACTTTTATAATGCACGTGCCTGTTAGCTTAAAGTTTAAGCTTTGAGTTTAAATTGTAAGGTTTTCATATCCATAATTAGAAAGGATTTTGAAATATAATTGAAATTTCGGATTGTAAAAATTTATTTTGTTGATTTTATGCATTTCCTTTAGAAAATTGAGGAAGGGATTAAGTGTGAAAGTCAAATAAATCCAGTATATGATGGGAGGATAAGGATGTTGGACATCAGCAGAACAGTATGTTGTGAGAGGAAAATGTGCTTTAGCAGCATGCAAGAAGCTGGACTTCCATGGAAGAAATCACAGATGAATCATCCCAGAAGGTTTTCAGTGCCAAACAAAGAGTCCTTTTAAAAATTATTATTATTGTGCAGATTAAACAAAAGTTAACCTCAACGAAAATGATCAGATGAAGAAAATGATGGATGTCTGAAATGGATCAAGATGTGAAGGTTTTCTGTAACTCTTTTCCATCTTTAATCATCTGCAGCGTTGCACAACGTGTTCCCTACAGCAGTAATTCAAATCTAATTTAGTAAACAGCTATTTTCTAAAAGGTTCAGTCAGTTCGTGATCAGTCTTAAATAATCTGTTTATCGGTTAGAATTTATAACTCATAAATGGTAGGAGGGATCTGGTAGTGTGCAAGCCAACATGAGTAAAAATGTATTTTTCTCAGAAACTAAAAGGTGCACATTTGATCTGAATGTAATAAACTTCTACAACTACATTTACTTGAGCCTTTGTCACACTTCCTTAATGCTATCCAAAGATCTAGGTCATGTATCCATATATGCTACAACTACAGTGTAATATGAGCATCGCCACGGCAAAGCAAAGCTATCCGTGTTCACATGTGCTCAAATTTAATTGGCCATACACTGCACTGGCTGCAGTTTAAACAAGGAGGATCACTACTGAACTATGACTTTCTCCCAGCATCCTTTACTAGCAAACTGGGAAAGGATTGCAGAGACTCTCCTACCCTGAGTTCAGGTCTGAAGGCTGAATCATAGAGACAGAATGGGTCTGGCTAACCAATCCCTCTGTACTGAAACCCATCTGTGTGGTTTCAGTGCTGCTCACATGAGACCTCCTGTAGCGTTGAACTTGTTTTATTTACCCTTTTTTAACTTGGTGCATATTGAAAATGGGATCTTCCTTCTTATCAATGAGTAGAGAATGGTTTCTGTAGGACCAGTTGTACATGCTAGATATCCTGTTATCTAATATAAACTAATTTATAGATTCATAATGGAGGTAGTTTTCTTAATCAAATGAGATCTCTGTTGCTTGTAAGGTTTTTGTAAATTGACGCCAGGCAAATAAACTAAAAAGAATTAATTAAAAACATTTATACTAAAACGACAGATTTGGTGCACTATTGGTTTGGGATGAGTGGAAACTATCCTGAAAATGATCAATTTGTGTTTATTTTACCTCAGTTGAAATCAAGCTCTCTCAAAAAGCTGCACGTTAAAAAGTGGTTTATGTAATCCGTTCACTTTGAGCATTGCAACATATCAAAGCAAGCCCCAGAAGGAGCATTCGCTTGTGTACAGACTGTTACATCATAGCATGGCGTGCCAAGCTTGGCTGGGATTTGGTGAACAGACATACCATGCGGAGGGGCTTGTGGACCCGTCTGTTCCCCTCCTCACTTAACACTTTCCCTCCATGTCTCTGTTCTGATCCTGCAGCCCAGCACTCTACCCCAGGGGACCATCAACATGAACCAGTGCCTGGACGTCATCGACGGTGAGTCCAGGACGGGTCAGAAGAGCTCCCTGTGTATAATCACCCCTGAAAAAGAACACTTCATACGGGCCGAGTGCAAAGAAATCATCAACGGGTAAGACGATAATCGGCTACCATAGCAACAGTCGTAGACTGTTATTATTTTGCTGTTATGTCTGTAATGTGACAGGATTGTTCAAAGTTCAGAGAGAAACATGGTTGCCAACTATGTTGCAGCTGAAGCTGCACTGCCCCCTGCTGTCTGCTTCAGGATGTGCTTGTTGGAGAGTTCACTCTGCAGTGACAGTGCACATTCTAGACCCCCCACCTCCTCCTGCGAGCCCCATCTCCCTGTGCTGAACCGTCAGACTTCAGGACGGAGATCTCTGCGCACCAATGTTGATCTTCAGGGTTCCCTCTCCTCTTCCGTCTTCCTCTGCTTCACATACTGCTTCATATTTCTGAGCTGCTTTCTCTGTGGCATAGCGTACATCGAGTGGCTATTTTGGGAGAAGTGTGACTCACAACACGCACTCCTCATCGTGTTACCTGCTCCATCACTGAACAGCTCCTGCTCTCCTATCATCTGGCTTCCATGTGTTGTTTCAGGGCTTTCACACAACGGTGCCCTTCCTTGCTGGATCATCTGTAACTAATAGTGGAAACATTTTAAGCAAAATAAAGCCTTTAAGTATTTGATGTAAATCATATGTGTGGAGGACTGATGATCAGAGAAACAGCTTCTCATTAATAGGTCTGTTTTTATTTAAAAAAAAAAACACTTAATTAGGTTGAAGTAATAGTATGATGCTGTTCAATTTAATCAGACTTCTTTCTTAAAGATTAGGATTTACCCAAATAATTTTAGCCCCTCATTCTAATGACTGTTTTGTTGTTATTGCTTTATAAGCATGGCTGTGAAATCTTGAATGTGGGAGGCTTATTTAGTGATTCATGCTATTCAGGCTCATCGTTCACCTGAATCTAATTAAACCCATTTGAGCATCATGCTAAAATGTCCCTTTTATAAAACATCAATGCCAAAATTAAAAAATAGAAACAATAAATGATCATTTTGCTGGATTACCTGACAGTGTTGTGGTATTTACAGTTTCTATTAGCTATGAATCATGCACTGCACAATTAATAAGCAAAGCTAAAAAACCTCTTTCCAACGACTTATGTTGTTGATACGCAACATAACTCGTTGATGGCGCTTTAATCAGTTAATCTGTCAAAAATTAGCAAATACAGCCTGAGTATTCAGAATATTGAATATGATGAGACTGGAAATAAATTTCAGTTTTAAATACAACGCTACAGAAAAATGAAGGACAGGGAAGCTTTACCAAACAAATATCTATTTAATACCTGTATGTTTGGTTTATGAGTTTGGTTTAAATTAGATTTACATACATAATGATTTTATCTACGTAAATAAATGTGACTATAACGGGATAAAGTCAAATTGATTTGGTCGGCTGCACATTAGGTCCGAGTATTGGAGTGTAAATCAGCCAAAGGTGGGTCTAAATGGTTCCAGAAACACATCTTCAGGAGAAAATCTAGCAGACAAACGAACTCGCTAACTTCAGAGAGAGCGATCAGCAGTTTAAAACAAGCTGTCGGTGTGATCTCTTCAGATGCTCATCATGTGTTGTTAGAACGGAGCTCATTTCACGGTGAAACAGATGCTTTATCCACCATGTTTGTTGTTTAGATCCAGGGCAGACACTTTCCTTCTGTCTTGTTTAAAAACTGCTATAAAAGCTTGAAATCAGCTGGTAAACATTTGGAGCTACGAGCTCAATACTATGAAATATGCCTTCTGTGTTTTTTTATCCGTATGTTTTGAACAGTTTTCTAAATTCTTACTTTCCTGCTCAATAAGGTGTTTTATTTCTATTTTCAATACAATCATTAATGCTGTAGTTATTCAGAAAGATGAAACAGCTTTGTTTTTTTCTAGGCATCTAAATACATCACATGGTAGGTAGGCGGTATGTAAGGTTCTGATACCAGAACTTTGTTGTTCTCTGTAGGTGGCAGGAGGCTCTGACTGTCTATCCCAGGACCAACAAGCAGAACCAGAAGAAAAAGCGCAAAGTGGATCCTCCCACTCAGCAGGTATCGTACTGACTCGCATGTTCTCTGAAGACCTGCGTTTATTCCCAAAGGTAGACCCGCAGAGCTGTAGAGTTCAGATAAAGGTCTTATTTTTGTTACATAATCCTCAAATTTAAACCCTGTGGTTGTTGGGAACATCGCTGTGCTTTCATGTGTTTACAGGTGCAGGAAATCCTATTGTAGAGCTTCTTTTTTAAGGCATTATTCTAAATTATTACAATAATTCTTGGAATATGTATCTTTTGGAGACTTTGACATTATTTTGTGATGTCTTGATGAAATATGTGTAACATGCCAGCATGATGTGATAGAGAATCTGTTGAGGGAGCTAATGATTATGGTTTTTGGCTTGGACTCGGAGCTCATCACTAAAGATAAGTTGTAAAAATACTAGTGGAAACATGCAAACAGCTGCTCAGGAATCACTTCGGATGTGTCTTTGGATCATGTTTTGTTCAGAGCTCTGGGTCCTCAGTCGTCCTATCCCTGCTGCTTTTTTCTAAATGCATTAAAGCCAGTATAAATGGGGAGTTGGTGAGCTACTGAATGTTCTTAATCACCTGATCTTGCTGTCTGAACTCCACCTTGCTCCTCTACAGTGTGTAGTACCAAAGTTAGCACTGTTCTGGACGCTGTGACCCCTCACCCCAAAGGTGTCGACAGTATCAAACCTTGGCATGCACTGTATCTTCTTCTTCTACTCTGATAGATATTCTTTATTCAGACATGAGGAACAAAATCCAACTCCGGTTTCAGGGAAGGTTCACATGTGCTGCAGCTGGATTTTCCCCTTGTAAGGAATACACAGTGCTTCATAAGATTCCATTACATAAAATGCTCTCTCTGTTAAATATAGGCATATGATACAGGAATATAATGCAGACCACCCACTCAGAGAAAAAGTTTTTCCTTCCCCCCTTTCTGAGGCCAGGCCAAAGTCGTGGTTAGAGCAGAGAAAATCCTCTGAAGTTCGTTGTCTGGTTCCTTTAATGATGGCGCCCTGAATGAGTCTGTGACCTTGTTCTGCTCACACAAACAGGCTCATTTATGGAGGAACAGGGGTGACACAGTGCCGACCTCGACTGTCTCCCATTTGACCCCCATCCTTCATGTTTTTTAATCCAACACAAACCTTTCCTGTGTAGATGAGCAAAGCTCTGTCTTCTGCCTGTTTCATTATCTTACCTATTGTTGGACTTTCCTTATGTTTTTATCCATTTCATACTTCTTGGCTTATTAAAAACCCAATTAATTTACTGATGAACAAATTCTAATTTCAACATATGCTGTATGGTGGGTGAAAAATAGGGTCAGACTTTAATGTCAACTATTTGAAAAACTTTTTAATGTCATGTTTTTCCTGCTTTTTGAGTACTTTTCATCCATATTTTAAAACAAGTTTCCCATCTTTCCGTTTTTTACTATTTCAGTCCAAGTTGTTTTGATGCATTTTTTTGCAGAATCACCTGAAGAATCGAGGTCATTGGTGGCATTTTTTTGTCAATAACATGTGCCTGCCTGGTTCTCCTGGGAACACGATGCATCTTCGACATAAATTATATTGTCCTGTGTGCTGGCATGTTTTTGGGGGTTTACCTCCTGACTTTGTTGCTGCCGACCAGGGATTCATCCCTGCCCCAGCACACCAGAATCGGCATTTAGTCATTCAGCTCTGCAGAGGCCTGGCGACGAAACATTTACTTGGTCCAGCTGTGCTGGAGAAGAGACGATTTGATGTGCAGGAAAGCAGCTCTCCAGGACTGGACTGGGGCAACCCTGCTGTGTCCCTGTCCTCTCCGTCTTGCTTCAGTTTTATGCCCTGGAATTTCTCACACTTTTTGTTCCTCTCCAGGCCCTTTCTGTCAAAGGTAAACACATTAGAGAAACCTGTCTTTATTCAGCATGTCAGAAACGAAACAGAGGTAAAACTCTCATCCAAAGCAGACAGAAGATTTATGAACAGAGGGTTTATGAAGCAGGTGATTGTAAAATCCAACTTGTTTTTAGTAGCATTTTTCCCCAGCCGATAAAAGCAGGGTTTTAGTACAATGTGTCACTTGCTGTATTAACATGTGGCTCTTGTAGTATTATAGTAAGCTAAAACATTCATGCTGTTTGTGAGCTTAAATATTTGCACTCAGACTTTTCATCTCTAGCTAAACTTTTACATGAACTCGACTGATGTTGTCAAGAAGGTTTAAATTTCTTTTTTCAGACTGTAAAATAAGCTCCACTGAAAGAGCTTTCCATTGGTTGAGGCTGAGCTCTATAACCAGGGTAAATAATGCGTTAGCATGATCAGAGTTTCACTACCGGTCTGTTGTCGGTTTCTATCATTGTCAGATTGGCTGTTGACTCTTCCTGTGATAACATGACAGATTGTCGCTGATGGATATTTATCTTTGTGTTGAGGTTTACATTTCCCACACCTCACCGTGTCAGCACCGCTTTTCCACTTCAGAGCAGCGACATGTCATCCTCAGGGGGTCGAAGAAAGATACGTTTCCTTTTCCGTGGTTAAAAACAACCTTTCTTAAAGTTTCTCTGCACCTTTCAAGAATAAATCCAGAACCTTGAGGAACCGGCATATGAAATAAATCATTTATTATTATATTTCTGTGTTAGCACTAACATGAAAGGCTTCTTTGATTGGCAGGACGGAGTAACTCAGATCAAGTGTTTTTCCACTGAAGACATGAACGGACACTCAGTGAGTTTGGCCCGGCCGACCCGTTTACTCTGCCCGACCTTTAAAATCAGCAGCTTTGATAAATCTAAATGTCTTCTGGAAATAATATGATTACAAGGTGAAGTGGGGGGGCAGAAGGAATGTTCTTTGCTTCTGGTTCTGATACCAACTCAGTCATTTTAGCACAAATGCATGTTTATAGTGATTGGAGTTGGACGGCTAACGAAGTTGATTTGCTTCAGAAATGCAGCTTTTTCTTATCGCAGTAATTTAATGCACCTGCTGATCACTAGAGGGAAGCCTAAAAACGCTGTTTTATTATATCTTCATGTATTATTTCCCTGAAATCACAGGTGCCTCCACCATGAATGAGCTCTTTGTTCTTTGTCAACTGTTGATGTGTTTCTCTTTTCATCACTTCCACTTTCTGTCCTCGTCTTGTTTTTGCTTTTTAAGTTTTAATTCAACACACACTTGAAAAAACAAAACTCAGAATTAGTGAAACCACGTGCATGCTTCAGCTTCACAAGGACTGTATATTTTCCCCTCCTTTTGTATCCTATCTGTGACCTTACCTCCTAATATGTCTTTGACTCACCCTATCACCCAGGAGCCAGGGCCTGCCAAGGTAACTGTGACCAGCAGCAGCAGTGGAGGCAGCATACCATGTATCGCCAACGCTGAGCAGGTCCCAATGAGCCGCGCCACCTTGTGGCAGGAGCAGAGCCGCTGGAGCAGGGCCACCATCCCCTGCAGCCACAGCGCTTCCTGTCTCAGCCAACTGGACCAGAGCCAGCCAGACTCCAGTGTCACCACTCGAGATGGTGAGGAAGGAGGCCAGAAAAATATGCAACAACTTGTGTTCTCCATGGGTCTCATTCTTCAATAATTTCATTAAATTAAGTGTTTTGTCACAGATACTCATAAAAATCTGGTTTGGGTTTGGGGTTTTTGAGCATGAGTACTACCAGTATGCAAAGGAAGTGTAATGTTACATAGTTCAATGCAAAGGTTTTCACACCTGTTGAACTATTCCAGATTTTGTAATGTTACGATCACAAACTTTCATGTTTTTATTGGGATTTATTGTGACAAACCAACACAACTATAAAGTGGAAGTAAACTCATCCATCCATCCATTGATAGAATGCACCACCTTTGGATGGATGGATGGATGGATGGATGGAACCACCTTTTACTTCAGCAACAGCAGCAAGTCTGTTGGGTTATGTCTCTCTTTTGCCCAGTTTTCTGCCGAATGGTTCAGGCTCGCTTAGCTCGGCTGGACACTGTCTGTCAGCCTCAATTATATAGTTTTGCTACTGATTTTCAGTTAGATTTAGGTGTGAACTTTGACTGGGCCATTCCGACACATGCATATACTTTAATGTAAACCAGTCCATGGAACCTCTGTTGAATATTTAGGGTTGTTATCATGCTGGAAAGTATTTTGCTTGGTCTAAAAATACATTTATTTAGCTCTATTCATTTTCCAATCAACTCTGACCAGCTTCCCCGTCACTGCTAAAGAAAATAACACCCACAGCATAATGCCACCAAAACCATTTTTCACAATAGGGATTTTGTATTTAGGGTGTAACAGTGCAAGGTTTCTTTGCATGTATGCCAAGGATTTCTATTTTAGTCTCATCTGACCAGAGCACCTTCTTCCACATGTCTGCGGTGTTCTCTGCACGGCTTGTGGCAAAATTTGCATGACTAATAGACTGTCAAAAGGTTCTCCTGTCTGAGCTTTGAATCTCTGCAGCTCCTCCAGAGTTACATGGGGCCTCTTGGCGGCTTCTCTGAAGAATGCTCTGCTTACTGGTTTGTTAGTTTAGCTGGACGGCCATGTGTTGGTAAGTAGGACGAAGGCTTGATTAGTGAGCTGTGATGTTTAAACTTGGGATATTGTTGAAGAACCTCAGTCTGCTTTAGACTTCTCCACAACTTCCTCCCTGACCTGTCTGCTGTGTTCCTTGGTCTTCACAGTGCTGGTTGTTTTCTTTCCCTGTGTTGATTGGTCACATGAAAATAAAAATAAAAACGTTAAAGTTTGTGGTCCTGATGTGACAAAATGTAAATAAAAATTAGCCACTGTATTTATTGCCTCATACAGACAGGATGTTTGACACCTATGACTATATTTCAGATGGCAGCACTGTGAGCACAGGCCGGAAAGTACGAGTGGAAAGTGGCTACTTTTCTCTGGAGAAGACAAAGTCGGAACCTTCTCCGCAGTCTATACATCATACCCAGCCACCCCAGCATCTGCCCCTCTCATCCTCAGCTTCATCCTCCTCTTTAGGAGCTCCCAGTTCCAGGTACAGCTCTGAATCTCAATCCCAAATTTCCCCTCATCAACCCTCCCAAGACCCTCTCCCCTCTCCAAAAGCTCTTATTTCCCCGAGTTACTCCACCATCAGCTCCTCCCAGAGCTCGCTGGACTCTGAACCCAGCAGCAGGGCTTCACCCACCTGGGAGGGGCGTAGTAGTAATGGAGGTGGAGGAAGCACTCGTAGCATCAGCAGCAGTGGAAGCAGAGTTGGTCGGCCCGGCAGGGAGTACACGTCGCTGTCTGACGTGCCTCGAGCTCGCATTCTGAGCTACAAAGAAGCCTTCCGCTCAGAGAAAAACCGGCAGGAGCTGAGGGTGCGGACACGGAGTCCTGGGAGGGAGGAGGTGGTGCGGCTGTTTGGGGAGGAGCGCAGGTGAGAATTGTTCAATCTCTTGTTGTGCCTAAAATAGAAGAAATCACGGTTGAAATAACTTTAGCTGCAGAAACAGGCAGGAGATTTATTAATCAAACACTGGAGCATTTGTAAGATCTTAAGATAGCATGATAGGTTGTGTAGTTCATGCCATGCTTGAAACATTCAGCATTTTAGTTATTTAGCACCACCCTGTGGCTTCTTCTACCTCTTTTGCTACAGCTTCCTATCGTAGCTTAGTGGTTTCACATGAATAATTTAGGGGAGATAAATGCTTGTTACTTCATTTTCTGGTTCTTTCTACCTTTTTGCTCTTGCTGTCTTCCTAGTTTCTGTTGTTTCAATCTTTTCCAGGGCTTCTGAACAGAGCTTCTCAGAGCTAATGCCCAACCAGCCCCTCCACCCCTGTCCCCAAGCTGTTCCCTGCTGGTCACTGCTGATTCCTGCTTTCTCTCATTTCATCTCTGCACCACCTGGGAGCACACACATGCACTGTTTCGCCTCATATCCTCTAAGATTACACTGACAATCAGTTGAATCTCTCTCCAAAATGAATTACTAATTTACTTTTACAAGTGCAGTGCCTTCAGGTAATGTTAACAGTGTTTTCGTTTCTGCCGCCTCTGCAACATTTATAAGAAGCCGTTCTTTAGGTTTTCCGCTTTCATCCAAAGTTTTTCTCTCATCATATAACACCACTGGTATTACTTTATTTAGATGCATGTTTTTTCCTGGCACGTTATTCAGTGTAAAAAGGACTTTCAGTCTAGAATAATGTTTAAGGCTTGTATCCATTGTATGACATGATTTTAACTCAAGAAGGCTTTTATCATTCTGGTTTGTGGTTTACATTGGAATGTACTTCGGTATCTTGATTTGCATTTGTTTGATGAGCAAAGGCTGCATATTGAGGAATATGGACAATTTGTGTTCTGTAGAAGATCTCGAATCATTAGCCAGTTTGAGGAGAACCAACCGGTGGAGCGAATGGATACAAGCAGTGGCCGTGGTTCCTCAGCTAACACAACGGGCCAGCAGAGACAGGGCCGGAGCGAGAGACGCTATCTGGATGGCAAACATGTACGCTGTTCTCGTTAGGCATACAGAAGTTAATTGGTGCTGAAGTGAAGGCGGGTCAGTTTTCCTACAAGTTCTAACCGTTTTATGTTTGTAGGAGGTGTCACTGGATACAGGAAAGGACTGCTCGGTCCCACATGTGTCCAGCTCCAATTTCCTTAATTTAAGAAGAGCCAAGTCTTTGGACCGCAGAGCCACAGAGTCTTCAATGACTGTGAGTTTGTCAAAGTTTCTTTGTTTTGCACATTTCACCATGACAACATATTTATCAAAAAGAAGACAATATTGCAACATTTCTTTTAACAACTAGATGGCATATATTTAAAACTTAACTAAAGGTTTAGGAGAAAATAAACGTTCTACTTTTGAAAACATTTAGACAAGCAGCCTCTCTGTTGTCTGTGGAGTCATTTCTGTTTCATCGGACCACAAACACGGATTTAGATAGAGTACCCGGTATACCTAAAGTACCATTTCCTCTGGACCTGAGTAATCTTGTAGGAGAATACCAAATTGCCCTAAAGGATCAAAACCCATTTCATTCTTTGTACTTTGGCTTTTGAAGTTTGTCTGTCTGTTATTACACCCTCATTTGCTTGGAGATTAATACTATCAGAGCTTTAACAACTACAGATGTTCCTGCAGGTCTCCTGCAAGAAGATTGTTTTGTACCCCAGTTAGACATATCCATTAAAATGGGTAATAAACATGTATGCTTTTAAAGGTAGAGTATTCAGGACAACCTTTCATTTCTATTTTTATGAAATCCAGTCTGTTAAAAATCTTTAAACCAGCAATCATGAAAGCTATGTAGTGTAGTTTTTATAGATGTAAGCTGGAAATCTAATTGGCCGGTCCAGTTCTTGCTCATGACTCTTTGTAACCCTTTCAAAATAATAGCCTGATTAATTCAATCTCTAGAAACCCTTCATATATTAATTTGACTTATAATGTTGGAGCCGCTGCAGGACTGCATGCAGCAACAGCTGGACAGAACATGTTATTTCCTCCTCTTTAGAAACATATTTTAATTGACTGTTAGAAACGATAATAATGCTGTTCTACATTTACAGTCATCTTCATACATAAATAGTTAATTAGCCCTTTCATTTACTATAAATACTGTATGTTTGACTCACTGAGAATCGCACCGATCCAATATAACGCTAGGAGAAGCACTGATTTCCATATTTACAGCTGTTATAAGTGAGAACTAGCATTTCTTCAGCCATCAGACCGGTTAAAGTTGCGTTGGTTTCTGTTTGGGGACTGACTCCTACCAGTCTGAGTCTGAGCTCTGTTTAGGGAGTGCTGCAGGGGTAATCCAGTCAGCGTGAGGCTGGTTTCTCTGTCCAAGCTGCAGCTGCCAAAACCCCCCCCACACACACACACACCCACTCAAACAGACATGCACACGTCTACACGCACCACTGCCGCCACCGCTACCGATTATAAATAACCAGCCCAGAAGCAAGCAGGGTTGTGTGGCAGAAAGAAACAGACTGTCAACATATGAATTAAAGTCATTCGGGCATCAGAATGACTCTGTGCCAGGCGGTGACAACACACCGGATGCAGCTCAGCAGAAATAAGGTATAGTTGAGCGATCAGAAGGCATATTTTAGATGAATGTTTGACTTTAGAGTCTATAAACAGACTGGAACTTGCTCCAGTGTACAACAGTGTGGGTTTCACTGGGAAGGTCCAGGTCCCGCCAGTCCGTCTCTGGGGCTAAAGCCACATAGAGGAATTTCTGCTTCTTAACTCTGTTTATTACCTTGATGTAAACAAACAAATGTTTTATGTTCAGTTCTATGAGCTACTGACTTATAAATTAACTGAATTACAGAATGTTTAAAAATATATATTTATTATTATTTCTTTGTTTTTGCTGCAGCCGGATTTGCTGAACTTTAAGAAAGGATGGATGACGAAGCTTTATGAAGATGGAGTGGTAATTTGTTGGGATTAAAGGACTGTTTGTTACATGTCTTCTCCTCTGGGGGGATGGATTGACAAATTAAAGGTAACCAGTTCTGTTTTTCTCCTTAGTGGAAGAAACACTGGTTTGTGCTGACTGACCAGAATCTGCGATACTACAAAGACTCAATAGCTGAAGAGGTAAGGGTTGGCTGTTGTTCTTTAAAGCTGATTTAGATCCTGAAGACATTCATTTCTGTCCTACTTTTGACCCGTTTTCTGTAAGGCCTCAGAACTGGATGGTGAGATCGATCTTTCTACATGTTACGATGTCAAAGAGTTCCCGGTCCAGAGGAATTACGGCTTCCAAATCCTTGTGAGTGTTTGTTTTTCTTTCATCATCATCATTTATCTGTGTACACAGTTTAGCTCTGCATTCTCCCACCAGTCTATAAACAACCTCGGACTCTATGTGGTGCTTTAGGTATCAGGCTTCCTCATATTTCTCTGTGAAACAGTCTATTGTCTGACACGGAGGACATCCCTTGATTTGTCATCTTTTTGTGAGAGGCTGACATCAGTGTGGTCTAAATCTGATGCAGCCGTCGCCAGTTCTTTCTGTCTCTTTAGACCCTTCATCCTGTGTTTACCTAACCCCGTCTTTGTTTACAGTCCCTCTGGTATGTTCATGTGGAGAACCACAGGAGTTCTCATGTACTGATGAAACATACCCCGAAGTATTCTGTTCCTGCTGTTTCAAGATTTCAGTGAAGCAATAATACCTATGAGGTCCTTCATTTGTTAGCCTTAGTCTGGAGCTCTATTCTGCAGGATGTCAGAAATAGGACAGTTGTTGCTTGGGCTGAAAAACAACATGGGTTTGGTGTCAAAAAGAATAACTCCACTATCTATATCTGCTCTCTGTCTGCTGTCAGCGGACTGAAAGGGTCTGCTGACGTTAACTTTGCTTCTGCATTAAGTCTCTAATTCTTTTTTATCCTCACGCCTGGAAATTCACTTCAATTTGTAAAATCTTGCTGCAGTTTCCACAGAAGTTTAATGCAAATCTGTGTTGTTGCAGAGCCGACTAGTGTCCCTGGAGCTTCTTATATCACTGTTTTATTTATTGCACCAACAGTTTGCCTTACTAAATGCAACAGTGTGTCGTCATGTTTTCACATTTTATGACCACAAACCTTAAGGCAATTTAGTGTAAAGTAATTGTGAAGTGGAATAAAATTCATACAGTTTTCTATTTGGTTTCCAGATAGGTCTGAAAATTTCTGCCCCCTTTACTCCAGTACCCCTAAATCAAACCTTCAGAACTGCAAAATATACAATAAAGAGACATGCTTCTAATAATTTCTTATGTTTACCATTTGAAATGTGTTTTTTATTATTATTTGGAATGTCAGTGCTTCCAGTAAAATGTTTTCCTGCTTCCAGAGTAAGGACGGCACGTGCACCCTGTCAGCCATGACCTCTGGAATCCGTCGCAACTGGATTCAGGCCATTATGAAGAATGTGCGACCCACCATTGCCCCCGACGTCACCCGGTAATCCCCAGCCAGGATTAGCGCCAACCCCTGGCAGATACAACACATGCTTTTCTCACATTATTTACTTAAATTCATATCTCCTCCTCACCCGCTCTTCCCTTCTCTCTCTTCCTGCTCAACTGGTATTTTCAACCTGCTTCCAGGAAAAACATCTCTCTGAAACTATCCGTTCTGAAGCCCAGGTTGGAGTGTTTGTGTGTTGAATACCCCCCCCCCCCAAACAGTGATGTAACTGCTCAACGATGTCAGTCTCGGCGTGCTTGTCGTCCAGCTACATGTCATGTGATTGAGTCATGTCCCCTCCTGTCGGTTATGCTTGTGTAGCGATCCGCGCCAACAAACCAGAGTAATCTGCCCAACGCCACAGACTGATGCTAATCATTGTCATGTGACCGTCCACTCGGCGAGCTGTGGAAATATTTACAAGTTTAAAATATCAACCACAAACAGAGAGTTAGTTGAAAAAGGCAAATTGGCTTTCAGGCAGCACGTTTGATATGACACTGATTACATATTAATATTTACAGACACACGTTTGTCACTAGGGCTTCTCTGTTCAAGGGTTTTCTGCACCTAACAGCCATTTTTTCCCTGCTCTCTACCCCCTGACCCATCTGACAACACCAGCCTCACATTTTATGACTCATTTAAACGACATTGATCTGGATGATGTCACTTTAACACTATCGTTGTGAGGGCATGTCTGTAAGCAGCTTACCGCCTCCAGATTCCTTACATTCATCTCCTAGATAAGATGTTTACACGGCCGGCATCTGCAGTGAAGCTCATCTCAGATTATCTAAGCAGCTTTCATTCACGCTGTCTGCCTTATATGTGTCAACGCTTTGACTTGGCTCTATTTATGGTATTAATTCAGGGTATCTGCAGGTCCCAAAATAAAATAGGATGTCCCTGAACACCTGAGTGGAGATTCTAGTTATAAAAGTATGCAATCAATTTCAGTTTATTAGGCCAAATGACAGATATGTTTTCTGTCTGAAGAAAACCCAACTAATGACATCGATTCTCACTGACTTTACTTACTGGTCAAGCACGTAGCGACAGTGGGTTAGGAACTAAACCACTGCAGCTATTATTATGCTGCTGATAATGTAAACAAGGCAAAAATGTTCAACAAGTGAAGCATTTTTAAAACTTTAGCCAATGTTCTTCTGTAATTGTACACAAAATGTAATAAAATTGTATTTAAAAACCATAAAAGGACAGGTACATGTTAATAAATTAGAATATCATTGGAAAATGAATTTATTTACTAATGTACAGTTGGCAGATTTATTAGATGCAGACAGATGTATTTCAAATATTTATTTCTGTTTATTTAGAAGACTGTGGCTGATAACAAAGAAATTCAGTTACTAAGAAAGTTTGAAGATTACATAATCTGCCTACTGAAAGTATGTCAAAGACTGTGGTTGTCTCTGTTGCTTGTTCAGTTTTCCTTCCACTAAACTTTCCATCAGTATGCATGGATGCAGCGCTCTGTTTGTGGCTCACCTTGTAATGAATCTATAAAGGTTTGACTTTGAGGACTTTTCAATAATATTGTAATTTATTGAGATTCACCTGTGTTTTGATTTGTGTTTCATTGATAAAAAAATCGGATAAATCTAGTTTCTTAATAATCTTCACCACTTAGTTGTTTTTCCTGAACCACGTCATATTTTTTTTCCTCTACAGAAACAGTTTTTTTGGCTCTTAAAGTCGAAGCAAACTGTCATCTTTTGCATCAGATAGAATAATTGTCCTCACTGCCACCTGTCCGCTGCTTGTTCCGTTTAGATTCAGGCTTTTCTGTTCACGGCAAGGTCTCCTTGATCGTGTTGGTTCAGGGGTGGTGCAGCGGTAGAGCTTGTGCACTATTCACAGAGGCTATTGGTCCCTGACCTCCGGACCGTAGTCTCCTCCGCTTGTCTCCCCCTTTCTCTTGCTCCCCTCTTTCCTGTCAATACAGAAAAGAAAAGTCAGATCAAGATTGAAATAAAGCATATAAATGACTGGAATCATAATTTATGATCAAAAAGTTTTAAAAATCCTAAATCTAAGTTGGACCCTGCAGAAACCCTATAAATGCACAGCTGTAGGAGGCTGTGTTGTTTTTCTGTGTCCTTGAATGTATTTATCTGATGCCGGTATAAAACAGTCAGGTTTAAACACTTCCTACGGTTGTTTACATCTGTTTTCACTGTGCTTCCGTTGATTCAGATCTATCCCGGATGAAAACATGAAAGGCCATGTGATGTTGGAGCCATGTCCACAGGTCACCCCTGACCCCAGCTGTGATGTGCCCAAGACTGAGGAACTCAAACAGTCGGCAGGCAGCAACGCCGCCACTCCTCCATCTGAGCCACGTAGAAAAGGAGTCCGTGAGCGCAGGCGAGAGGGTCGCTCAAAAACCTTTGACTGGACTGAATTCAAAATGGAAAAGAAAGAAAAGCTGACAAAAGAACGAGCAGACACTGTTGATCTCAGCTCAACGTTCTCTACCAACTCCTCCTGCTACTCACCCTCTTCTTCTGCCTCCTCTTTGGCATCCTCTCCTGTGTCTTCCTCCTCCCTGCAAACCTCGTCCATGTCAGGTCCTCTGGCCCCTAATGTGACGGAGGTACCATCCCCACCTGAAAGACACGAGCAGGGGAAAATGGACGTAGATCACTCGAGAGCCATTAGTCTGAGGGATGTAGTAGACACAACAGACGGTGTAACCTCAGACGTCCAAGAAGAAATCGAACAACGGTGGCATCAGGTGGAGACGACTCCATTAAGAGAGGAGAAACAGGTGCCAATATCCACAGCTTTAGGCAATGCTGAGCGACTGCCTGCACATGAGCTAGCTGCACTGCTGGACAAGGAGGTGAGTCTACCGTTCTGGGTTCCTCAGGGATTTGGCACACTTGGTTGGACATGAGAATATGTTCAATACTATAGCCCTTATTTAGACTCAGTTTCTTTAATGAAGGAACTCTACACACGCTTACAGCCTTACCCTTTGACCTTTTATTTGGCTAGTCTAATTCAAGTAAGTCCAGTAAACCCACAGTCCGGCTTTTCTTACTGATGAGCTGCAGAAGAGTTGCTGATGATGAACAAATTATGTTTTTTTATTTATTATTTAACTTATTAACTGTAAAAGAAGTTTCTTTGGACAAGTTTTATTTTTTAGCTTATTCCACATATTAAAGCCGCACTGCGTCAGTATTTAGAAAAAATATATCTGAACTGTCTGTCAGATTATGTGTGAAACAGTTGGAAATGATGGGAAACTGCTTGTTGTTGTTGTTAAAAACCAAAAATAAACTCTGTTTTTCAGTTGGGACAAAAGCAGAAGGAGCTGGACCGACTACAGGAGCAGAACAACCTGTTAAAGGAGCAGCTGGATGATGCAGTGGGGAGAGAACAAAGAGCCAGGCAAGGATATGTGCTGCAGGTAATTCCAACACATCTGAATCTCTACAGGCGTTACGACACGAATACGGCGGCGGTTTAGTTAAAAAAATCCAGGTTTTGGTCCGTTTTGCGGTTTTGGGATAATGGAGTTTCCAGAGGAAATGTCAAGTATTCGTGTCATTGATTTAGTCGAGTAAATTGAGTCAAATATGTTAGGTTTTAAACATTTTGCCTTTAATACGTTTTTCAGTGAAATCTTAACTAAAGCTGTATGTTGCCTTAATGCAAAATTAAGCTTTGACCAAACTAACAAACTCCAACTTTACTATTTCATTGAGTAAATTACAGGAAAAGACCTTAAATATAAAGTGAAGAATAAGATAAAATCGTAGTAATTGTTCGACAGTTTAAAACGAACAGAATTTGCTATTACTTGATTCTTGTTTCATAATGGAAATATTCATTTTTGTCTTGTATTTTGTCTTGACAGTATTTCAAATATAATCAAATAAATGGAGTCTTCTCTAAAATAATTAAAACTAAAAACCTGATTAGCAGATCATTAAAGACCATTGAATGTATCTTCATGACGTTTTGCTTCTTCCACCGTGAGGCTGTTTAATTGCTCCTGGAAGCAGGAGTCGTTCTTTCCCAACTCTCCTCCATGTTGGGAAATCATATTAAACATGTTGCTGCTGGAAGGAGAAATTCATGCTGGTTGGTCACTTATGTTAACCACTTTCTCACCCGGGGGATGGACCATAAGATGATCCCAGATAGTAGACAGAAGTGACGTCCTCTCCTCCTGTATGTGTCTCAGTCCTGGACTAAGACAAGCAAACCCAGCGATCCGTTCCGTCTCTAATTCATTCAGTTCACAAACATTACAGCAACACGTCATTTCAAGAAATTCTTGAATAGTTTAGAAGAGTGCCGGCGAGGCTTATTGTACCTCATACAGAAATAGGAAAACAATGTTATTGTTCTGGAATCTGCAGGTTTTTGTGGTGCTTTTTCTCTTGAAAGGAAATGCATGGTTGTGGTGTTTTTTGAAGCATGAGTTTTCACTAACTTCTTCTAATCGAGTGTCACATCTCCTGGGAATATAACTGATTTGATCTGTTGAGTTTAAGGTAAGAATCTTAATGAGTAAGTTTCACGCTGTGCTTTTTCTTTCTGCTTGTGTTTGTGCTTCCCAGCTTGGTTTCTGCATGCTTTAACTAATTTGTTTTAAGTGTTTTTTCGTGCAGTAAAATATGTTTTTGGAAACTCTGTATCAGCCCCCCCCATCCTTTTAGGTCCTTTTAGGTCTTTCTCTTTTCAAGTGACCCCAAAAAAAGCACAGTGGAAACTTGAGGGAAAAACATTTGACAGGAATATTGGCAAGAAAGGAGACAACTTATTCCTTTATAGTCCCTGAGATGTGGTTCTCTATAAATGGTGGGGAAGTAAGTTGATGTCATTAATGAAAATGTCTCATGATTTTTTCAAGAGTGAAACAACACCTTCCTCATCACCACGCAAGGTGCCATGGCAACAGTTACACAACCTCAATCAAGATTTACAGGGTGAGCTGGAGTCCCAGAAGTGCAAGCAGGACCTTGCGCAGCAGCGGATCCGGACCTTAAAGAGGAGCTACACTGAAGCTCAGGATGCCGTAGGCCGCCATGAGACTGACATCCAGGCTCTGCAGAGCAAACTTGCATCTGCTATGGCGGAGATCTTGGCTAGTGAGCAGGCTGTGGCCCGCATGCGCAATGAGCTCAAGCTAGAGCAGCAGCGATCAAAAGAACAAGAGGAGGAATACGGTCTCACTGAGGCAACCTTACGAGCCCAGCTGAAGGACAGTGAAGACAGGCTCCGTGAAGTTGAGGCAAGCCTTTTGGAGAGAAACCAGGCTCTCAGGCACCTGGAGCGCCAGCAGGCCCTTCAACGAGATCACATGAAAGAGATACAGAGGTTGCAAGAGAGGCTACAAGAGGTAACGGCTCGACTAATTGCTACCGAAGAGGGCCAGGCACTAAAGGAGGAGCGCCTGAGGAATGAGCACTGCAGCATGCAAGAGAAACATGAGAGGGAGAGACAGAATCTGTGTAGAAGATTGGCTGAGGCTGAAACGACACAGAAGGAAGTAAAAGACAGATTGTTGGAGGCTGAGCAACAGGTTGAGGCCTTGTTAAGAGGGAGGCGGGCCTCAGGTGGGAAGGAGTGCAAGGAGGAAATGCTAAAGATGCAGGAGCAGCTGGCCCAGAAGACTGACATGGTTGAGACGTTGAGGGAAAGTGTGCGAAGGTTGGAGGAGGAGAAAGGCCAGCTGACCTGTCGCTGTCAGGAGCTCCTCAACCAGATCACAGAGGCAGACCGTGAAGTAAACAAGCTCCGCACTCGTCTGGAAACCGAAGAAGCAGATTACTACACCCTGGAGCATTCATATGAGAGAGCTACTCAAGAGTTTCAGAAGATGAGCCAGTTCCTTAGAGAAAAAGAAGACGAGATCAAGCAGACTAAGGAGATGTATGAGAGGTTGATGGAACGTAAAGAGCAGGACCTAAAAGAGGCTCTTATCAAAATGACTGCGCTTGGCACCAGTTTGGAGGAGACTGAACAGAAGTTACAAGCAAAAGAGGTGCTTATTTGTCAGATGAGTCAAAGTCTTATTAGTAAGACTGAGCCCTGCAGTGCTAAAGATCTGCAAGCCAAACTTGTTGTTGCAGAGGATCGCATTGAAGAGTTGGAGCAGCACCTCACCGCCCTGCAGCTAGGCTACTCCGACCTATACTTGGAAGACAAACCAATCTCAGACCAGGACAGAAAGGGAATAGTTAAATCATCATCTCCCTTGTCATCAAATACTGAGCTGTCTATAGATGACTCTAAGACGGACAGAAATCTCTCTGATGATCAAGAGTCTGAAGCTAAGAGACCAAGGATACGATTTCCAAGTATTCAGTGCCAAAAATATGTCGACCCCGAAGGTGCAGATGGAAGCCATGAGAGCAGTCTTTTTGTTGAAAGAGACCAAACGAGTAACCAAGATGTAAACGTAGACCCTCAGTCAGCTGACGCAAACATCTCTGATATCGCACTCTCACACACTAGTGACCCAGAGAAGTTCATCGCCATCATACACACACTAGAAGCAAAACTGCTTGCCACTGAGGAGAAGCTGAGAAATCTCACTCAGAATCTAGACTTGCAGCGAGCCGCAGAGACCACAGACATCTCTCAGATGTCTGAAAACATGCCTCGTTTGCCAGCGGACGTTGCGAGTGTTGGGAGCGTGATAAGGAGCAGTTCTGCTTTCAAGCATTACACCGACGCCTTGGTATGTGTTGAAAATGGACGAGAGAAGGTAAGGGCTGTGCTAAGTCGCTCCCATGGTACCAGTGATTTACACCTGCACTCACTTTCAGAGATAGAGAGCGATTTGTTCAGTGCTTCTCTGCACATTCGACAAGGCCAAAAGAGGCTGGAAGAGCAGTCACCGGCTGTCCATCAAGCTCAAACCCCAGAGACTGTAGACAACGAAGCACTGCTTCTCTTTGCCAAAACCTTGTCCTTTGAAGCCGCAGTTTTGAGCAAAATGGCTTTGTTAATACAAACCTCCAAGTCCGACCTCTTGCAAGCTCTTGTTGAGATATGGGAAGACTTGGAGCACGTCATAACGAGTGAAAAAGATTGCTTGGCAATAGTTTATGCTGATGTCTTGACCAGGAAGCTGATGTTGGAGAGTGCATTCTGGAAGGAGCTGGAGAAATCTGAGGCTGATGCTGCTGGGTTGAAAGAGAGCGAAGCAGCTGGTGTAGATAAAAGCGTCGTCTTTAACACCTTCCTTAAAGCAGAAATTGCTTACTCAATGGAAAACCTCAAACTTTGCTATGAAGAGAAATTCAAAGTACTTAAAGGGGAGTTGGATGATGCCCACAACAGGCTTTATCAAAGGGAAATGGCTCTTAAAGCAATTATTGATGCTTCAAAAAGACCAGATTTAAAATCTGTAATCAAAGATGTGAAAAAGGACCTTGGTATTGGCAAACAGAAGTTAGCTGACATTCGTCCCCCTGAACTTGCTCCCTACATGGAGCAGATTGAAATGGAAGAAGCTAGAGATTTGGCTGAGCAAATAGTTGATAGACACTTGGAGAGTGTGATGCCCTCTTGTGGTCATCAGTCCATTGAATTGTTTAAAAACACCCATGACAAGCTGGCTAAAGAGCTCCAAAGACAAGCAGGAATCCTGCAGAAGTATGCTGAAGAGATAGAAAGCAGCGGAAGCCACCCTGCACTGTCCAAAATGATCCAGGCTGTTTTAGGACGCCAGACATCCCATAATGTTACAAGTACCTCTCTTTGTTTGCGTGAAGCCCTTATACAGGCTCAAGTGGCCTATGTGGCATGTAGATTACGTGTCATGCATGAGCAGGAGTTGGGCTTGTGTAAGCAGACCAGTCAGAATATGGAAGTTCTAGTGCAGCAGCATGCCTGCAGAGTTGCAGACATCCAAGAGAAATACGAGGTTTCTTTACAAGAGGAGCGAGAGAACTTTTCTCAAACTATGACCACACTCCAGAAGGAGAATGAGACCCTGAAGAGTGAGCTCAGCAAACGTGTCAACCAGCTCACCCAGCAGCAGGAGCAAGTGGCCCTCCTGGAGGATCGTTTTCGGAAGGAGGCCGAAGAGCTGAAGGAGAAGTGTCAAAACGAGCTCAGTCAAGCAGAGCATTGCCGGGCCTCAACCGAGCTGGCCCTCATAGAGACGGCAGCTGACCGTCAGCGAAAGCTTGAGGTTCTGCTGGCAGACATAGACAACATGGAGGAGCGTCACAACAGTCACGTTAGGAAGCTGGAGGAGCAGTTTAAAGACAGGATCATGGAGCTCCAGCATATTCACAAAGAGGAGCTGGATAAGTTACATTCCCAGTATGTGGAAAGCATTCAGAGTGCCAAGAAACACCTCGAGGTTCCACAGTCTCCTCCTTGTGAAGAGGCTGAGATGCAGATGGAAGAGGAAGAGCAGGGGAAGAGGCTGAATGCACAAAACATGTCAGAGGTGGACTCCATGATGGTTCTGAAGGACCGAATCCAGGAGCTGGAGACTCAGATGAATAGCATGAAGGACGAGCTGGAGAACAAGCACCTCGAAGGAGATGTGGCCAGCCTGAGAGAGAAATACCAGAGAGACTTTGAAAGTCTGAAGGTTTTTCTTCTTTTATTACATCCTAGTAAATCAAACATTTAAAGGAGAGAAAAGTAGATAGTGAGATATAATGAGATTTATTTTTCTCTGTCACTGGGAAATGATGTGATTTAATATTTTAAACTGGGATTACAAGCTAGGTCAAATTCAGCTGTGTAAAGATTATATAGTTTGAATGATGACATCATTTTTTTTTAAAACACGAAGTGGAAGTTCTTGTTCATTATGTCCTCGTCAGTCAGAGCAGTGGTGTTAGACTGCGTTGTTAAGGTTGTGTTTAGGCCTTCCTGGTTGATCCATTCAGAAGATCTGATGTTCATCATCATTACTCCCAGGTCAGGAGTTCAAATGAGAATAGCCAAAAATGACAACCTACTTTATCGCTTTTCCATTGGTACAAAAGTCTTGAAAGAAACTTTAAAAATGCAATTATCGCAAATAATATTTTGTGTTATACTGTTTACTTTCTTGTAAAATATGAGCATGTTTGTTATTCATGAAAAATATAAATAGTGACAGCTCGGTGCAAGCAGGATTTAGTTGTTTTGACATAAGCACATTTTTCTTATAGTTGAAAATAAATGATTGCTCAGACTGGAAATAAATCTCCTTTTAATGCAGATCAGAATATCTGGTTGCAGCATATTTATGTGTCAGATTCCAGTTTGTTTATGTTGCTGATAATAATCGTCTGTTTGCAGTAGTGTTAGTCATGGAGTACCACAGGGTTCTGTGCTTAGGCCAGTCCTGTTTTCATGTGTTCACTTGGTAAAAGCATGAATTATCTAATGATTCTCAGCAGTATGTCTCCATTTAGCTTTATAAATCCAGTCAGTTCAATATGACTGAAGCCTGCATGACTTCATTTTCTGCTTTAACAGTTAAGCCAGACCCCAGCTGGGCTTCCTTCAATAACTTTATACCAGTAGGCATTAAATTGTCAGTTGAATTACAAAGTTTTATAGTATAATTTAATTGAATTTAGGTCTTTTTATTTATTTTACCCTTGTGTTACTCAGCATTAAGGTAACATTAAGCGTTAAATTATGTTTTGATTTCTAACCTATAGAGGCTGCATCTAGGGTTAGAAAACCAGGATATATTTATGATTTATGGAACAGACAGAAATAAAACATGATGATTGACTGGATGGATCAAACAAACATCTTAAATGAAACAAAAGTTCTTTTGTTTCATTGTTTTTTTACTGAACATCGGTCCTTTAAGTAGGTATTAAAATCACACCATTTCCCATGTCCATTTATGGTATAAACTAGTCTGTCTATAAAACTCTTCTGGGCAACAGCTTCACTGCTTTAACCTGCTCTACTAACATAGCTGGACTTTAGATCAGGATCTGTCCTCTGCTTCTGTCACCAGTTTCTGCATGCAACCTAGTCAACTATTATTAGACACTTAATACGTAGTCACAAATAAATCACGCTGTAGATGGTGAAATGCATCTAACTGTTGCACAAATAACTGACAGACCTTTCTTTTTCTAGGCCACATGTGAGCGTGGTTTTGCTGCAATGGAAGAAACCCACCAGAAGTTGATAGAAGACCTCCAGAGGCAGCATCAGAGGGAGATCTCCAAACTCATGGAGGAGCGAGAGAGACTGCTGGCTGAAGAGACTGCTGCTACTATCGCTGGTAAGAAAAGCATCTTATAAACATGCTCATTTTGTATTAAACGGGATGGTCATTAAACATGCGACACCATTCTTCAACGCAGCTATAGAAGCGATGAAAAACGCACACAAGGAGGAACTGGAGAAGAACCAGCGGTCCCAGCTGAGTGGTCTGAACTCTGATATTGACGAGCTCCGTCTGCAATATGAGTACGTTCCACTTTTACTAGAGTACCTGAACTTGTTTACGTTGTAAGAGATTTCCAGATGCTTCTCAGTACATCAGAATGTAGGGGAAAAGTTCACTGATTTAACAGAAAATTCACTTGGAACTATGAAACTAATATATAGATCAATTCCACTCAGTGAAATATCTCAAACATTTATTTCAGTTAATCTTGATGATTTGAATTTGAAATGAAACCTTTACAAAGCTCTTAAAGGATATGGATGCCTAGGGTGCTGTATGCGAGGATATCAATGGAAAATTGAGTGGAAGGAAAAAGTGTGGTAAAGATTACTAAACAAGATTAACTTTACGCTGAAATTCTAGTTTATTAACATGCAGCTGTAAGGTGTATGGATGATAAGCTCACTTATTAGTTTCACTTTTCATATTGTTAAAAAATGCTAAATGTTTGCTCCTGAAAAAGAATATGTTCGGAGATGGACATCATGTTCTTCACATTCAGTTAGATAAGTAGATGGACCAAAACAATCTTTATGGAGTTTGGAAAGAAGCTTTTTTTGTCAACTTCTCTGAAAATCATCTTGTTCCTGTTATGTGGTTTTTTTGCTCATCCCTTTCCTGTGGAAAATATGTATTTAGAAAACAATCAGGAGAGAATTCAGGTTAAAATTGTGACGCTCTGATTGTTTAGGGAGGAGCTCCAGTCCATCCATAGAGAACTGGAGGTTTTGTCCGAGCAGTACTCTCAGAAATGTCTGGAGAACGCTCACCTGGCTCAAGCACTGGAGGCAGAGAGGCAGGCCCTCCAGCAGTGTCAGAGGGAGAACCAGGAGCTAAATGCCCACAACCAGGTCAGCATCCGGCTCATGTCCCGCATAGACAGGAAAACATTTCTATCTACAGGGTTAAAACTCCACCTTCTGTCCTGCAGGAGCTTAACAACAGACTGACTGCAGAAATCACTCGCATGCGCTCATGTTTCAGCGGTGAAACTGCTCTTTCACCACTTACTCATGGCAAAGACGTGTACGAACTGGAGGTATGAGGAAACCCACCCACACTCACTGAACCCCACTAATAAGTGGAGGATGATCTGAATGAGCTTTGCTTGTTATTTTGTAGGTGCTGCTTCGAATAAAGGAGTCAGAGATCCAGTATCTTAAGCAGGAAATCCACTCCTTGAAGGATGAGCTGCAGTCTGCTTTGAGGGTGAGCAAAAATCGCAGTTTACTGGAGCTATGCTTCTTTAATACTTTCCAGGTTTAACTCCAATCGATTATTTTGTCAGGACAAGAAATACGCCACAGACAAATATAAGGATATCTATACAGAGCTGAGCATCGTGAAAGCAAAGGCTGACTGTGATATCAGCAAGCTGAAGGAGAAGCTGCTCATGGCCACAGAAGCCTTGGGGGAGAGGAGTGTTGATGACGCTGTTACATCTGGATACGGTTTGTACAAATGTTCATCTCCCAGTGATCTGAAAATCCTGTTTTAGTTGGTCTGGACCAGAGATGGAGACTCAGGTCAGAAAATCCGTTTTTTCTCTCGTTTTCTGTTAGTTTCATTCTAGGCGCTCGTGTCTTATTGGTCATTTTTATGTTTTTTGTTTTCTTTTAAATTTTTTGGACCTGTACAGCACTTTGGGAACTTCAGGTGTGTAAAGTTCTCTATAAATAAAGTTGGATTGACTGAAAAATTAAAAACAAACTTCAGACGCAACATGGACTTCATGCCCTAAATACGGGAGACTTGACTTGGACTCGTGTCTTAGAACCAGTTTTTATCTCATGTAATGAAGAGTGAAAGGAAGCCGGTTTGTGAATGTTACAAGGACACTTCCAGTAGGTATCAAAATAAAAGCACTTCCTGTTCTGTTCATATTGAAGTCCAACAGTCATTTATTTATCTAATGAAGAAGAGGACAATATGAAGACAAGGATAAACATCTGTTAATTTAGTCAGTACAAAGATGAACAAGCAGAAATTCAACATGAACTGCTTTTAATCTCACATCATCACTTAGCAGAAATGCCCGTTTATATGTCTAATGGGATAAATATTACATTTGGAACAATTTTCAAAATAATAAATATTAGCCTTTAGCAGATTTTGGTGAATTAAATATTGAAGTATTAAAAGATAAATATTAAATGTTCATGTGATAAGTTAGGCCGAAAGACAAACCGGTTAGAAGTCCTAACCAACAGCGATGCAGAGTTAGAGATGACCCAGATCTTGACTTGGACTTGGAAAAAATGACTTGTGAACATCTCTGGTCTGGACTAATTAAATAAGAGATGGTTATTGTAATGAACTGTGATACTCAATAATAGTTTTAATGTGTTTTAGACATCATGAAATCAAAAAGTAACCCGGATTTCATGAAAAAAGAAAAGTCAACAGCCTCCAAGCTGCTGAAAGGCCTAAGGTCAAAGGTGAGTGATGTTCTTCTCACATTTTAGTTGTATCTCAGCTGATTGTGACAGTGAAGATGTTTCAGTGTTGTCCTTCCTGTCACCTTCAGTAGAAACCCGAGCCAGGCCTTAGTCAGGATGTTTTTATCAGGAAGTCTCTTTTGCTGGAAGTTTGTCACGTGTCTGTTTTGTCCATCAGTCTGTCACTGAACAGGTCTCATGGGATAGCTGACACTCCCATTCTGGGGGGATTTCCCCCTCCAACCCCAGCCTAAAGATGTGCTGTAGGTATAGCATGATGCAGACCAATGCATGCACGGGTTCTCCCCTCACACTCACACCTTTTCTGTCCTTCCTGCTACTCACCACAAAAAGGTGGATATTATAAATGTAAGCAGTTCAGAAAAAGCACAGCTTCTCACCTTCCTTTCAGTAAAGTGCATTATTAGTGATTTCCTTGGAAAAGGTGGCATCACTTTATTTTTATCAAATTTTCCTCCATTGATGCTCGTGTTTTGCTTCTGCAGGATCTTGCAAAACTTTTCACACCCTTGAACATTTTTGACAAACACAAATTTCAGACCAACACAGAGTGCTGGATAATTGTAGCAGAAACAAAATGATTCAACGTTTTTAGAAATAAAAATCTTCTTTGACACCTTTAAATAAAACCCGGGAACCTTCAGCGGTCTGCTTCTGGCCTCTGAGGCTTCTTAGACCAAGGGCCACAGTAGACAGTTCAGGGAGAACGTTGTGGAGAAGTTTAAAACAGGGTTAGGTTCCACAACAACATCCTAAGCTTTGAACATCTCACAGAGCTCTGTTCAATCCTTCACCGGAACATGGAGAGAGGATGGAACCCCTGCAGACCTTCTAAAGACATTTGCAGCTTTGCTCAGTAGCGGTAGATAGCCGGGTAAGGAGAGCATTAATTAGAGAAAAAGCCAAGATACCATGGTTTACTCTGGAGGAGCAGCAGAGATTTAAAGCTCATGCTGTCAGGACAACTACTACTTGTGAAATCTACAAATCTTGCCTTAATGGAAGAGTGGCTCAATGAAAGCCCATCGCTGATATAAAGAAATAAGACGTCCTATTTGCTATAAGCCGTGTAGGGCTCACCATAAACATGAGGAGAAGGTGGTCTGGACAGATGAGACTGAAGTTTAACTTTGTGGCCTACATGCAAAACCCCATGTGGTAGAAAACTAACATTACACATCACCCTGAACTGACACCTCATAGTGAAACATGGTGGTGGCAGCATCATCCTGAGGGGATGCTTTATCTTAGTAGGGGCAGGGAATCTGGTCATAGCTACAAAGTCTTGGGTTAAATCCTACTTCCCATCTAATCTGACTGAGGTTAAGCTGTTTAGCTTAAGAAGAATGGGCAAAAATTTCAGTTTCCAAATGTGCAAAGCTGTTAGAAATGTAACCCAAAAGCCTTGCAGCTGAAACCGCAAGTAAAGGTGGTTCTGCAACATAATGACTTGAGTGGACTGAATATAAATACTTCACATGTCTCAAATTTCTTGGCAAAAATGTAAAAGAAACTTTTCCATCATTTTAGAAAAGAACAGAAATATCGTTTATTGTCCCTCAGTAGTACAGCAGGAAAATCACAGTTCTGAACTACTTTGTCACATAAAATCCCAGAAAAAAAAAAACAAGGTTTGTGGTTGTAACTATAGAAATGTGGAAAAGTGGTTGTGAATACTTTTGCAAGGCAGTGAGTGTTTGTATTTATCTTTACGTTTGGTTCAGCAGTAAGTTCTGTTGTTGAGTGTGAAAATATTCACTTGTAACACTTTTCCATGCATCTTTTTATTTTGTGTTGAGAGAGAAGATTTATCTGTTCTTTCCTCAGGAACCGGCAGGAAAATAATCCAGAATATTGTCTTGTTTTCGACAGAGCCTGAAAGAGGGACTGACTGTGCAGGAACGCATGAAGCTTTTTGAGGCTAAAGACTCCAGAAAGATTTAAATATGTTTAAATGTCAAGTTCCTCATTTATCTGGTCGGACTGCCTAGGATGAGCCGGCCGGAGCTTTTTACAAGATATGATAAAAATTAATCAGTCATAAAATGTTCAGACCTGGATCTATAGCTTCCATTCCTCTAAGTTGTCATATTGTAATTATTATTATTTAATTAAGTGGATCCAGATTATAAATCCTGTGATTTTATCTTTTTTTTTTTTGAACAATGTCAGTGAAACTTTATGAGGGATTAATGACACCATCACCGTTTTCCTCTCAGTTCCCCAAGACGCCAAAACACACAACAATACGCAGTATGACTAATATCTCACTTCCGGTATGAATTATCTGCTGTATTTTATTCTTGTTACAGTGTTTATATCTGAGGGTTTTATTGTGTTTGCTGTTGCACCAGTTGAGCTGTACGTAAATACTGGATGCGTGTGGAATAGTGTGTGGCGGTGATCGGTGAGGCGTCTGCTGTACTTTGGTTTGAGTGATGCTTCTATCTGAGAGTTATCCAGGGGAGGGTGGCTGTCTGTGAGGAGGATGTAAGATGGGTGAGGGTAAGGAGGGAGATTGCACTTACTTGACTACTTGAGGAAGCTTGTGCTTTATTTTTATCGAAGATTGGTGTAGTGACTACATTTCAGTTATTGCAGTGCAACCAAACATGCTGACCCGTGTCATATTCAGTGAGAAGCAGTTTGTTGTGATAATGGATTTCTAATTACTTTTTTAAAGCTCTTAAAACTTGGCTTTGTATTTTCTGACATGGTGTGAGGTTATGCTCTTAGCAAAGCTAACTGTTTAGGACCCTGCATGACTGTACAGCATAATGTAAGCTGCAGGATGATCACGTCGCCTCGTTTTTTCCTATTTTATGCCTTAGTGTGAACCTTTTAAAAAGATCTAGCTTTGCTTTCGCAGATGCTACTGTGTCGATGTTGACATTGAGATGTTTTACTGTAGAGCAGCAGTCTGAAAGCACTTGTCCCTGACCGCTCACTCTAATCTAGACGTGCCTCCGCTGAGTGAAGAATATAAACATCCATGAAACCTGTGCAGCTATGGAAACACACTGTATAGTATTCGAACCACACATTTTACATATGAGGATGCCATACAGAGGAGTTCTGTTTTGTTTTAAACTTTTACCTTGCCTAATAGCTCCACATGAAATATATATATATGAATATTTTTTATTTCAATTCAATTTGAATGTAAAATGTTTAATAAATGAAGTGTTTGAAAAACTGCTTGGTCTGTCTGAGTCGAATGTTCCTTCCTGCTTAAAAAACATTCTGTTCAGTCTAAAATTACACCAAACTAAAGGAATCATGTCCGAAGAAAACAGCCTTCTGCAGGAATAAACTGAAATAAGAAACACATGCACACAGTCATACCTAAAAGCAATTCTGAGAGACCAATTAAAACCTTTATTTTTGGACCAGGGGAGGAAGCTGGAGTACCTGGAGAGAACCCACATATACACGAGGAGAGCATGGAAACTCCATTTAGCAAGGCAACAGTGCTACTCCGGGCAAACTCATGTTAAATTTACAATTTAAAGCCTTCACTGCATGTTTTAAATCCCTAACAGATTATAGAAAGAAATAAGATTTATCTGAGATTTTATTATTGTGTAACAGCCTTTTGTGTGTTGGAGAAGGGATGCATCTAAAAGTTGCAGGATAAAAGATCTCGAGGAGTTGGGCTTGGGCACCCCTGGTTTAAAGCATCAGGCACCCTCCTTGGTTTTCAAAGGCAGCTTCAGTTATACAATTATGGTCAGAAAAATGGTTACAAAAAGATCCTATCTTTTTGTAACCATCCTCAGCAACGCCAGGCTGCATTGGAAACACTCTTCAGTGTGGACCCCGTTACTGAATGAAGAAGACTCAATGTTGGCTTTTTTCAGAACCACGGAATACTTTACGGATAAAGTTAAAAGATACATAAAAGATGTGAGAAGCTAAGAAAAAGATATATATGACATCAATATATATATATGACGTCTGGCTTTCAGTCAGGCTGGGAGAGAGCCTTCCTGTTATCCGTTGAAAGCATCACAACAAAGTTGCTCTGATTAGACTTTGTGTCAAAGATGATGGATTTGGAAATGCAGCCTTTTAGGTTAGGATGCACGTTCCTAGGTCATACACACAGACCAATGTGTTGGGAATGCTAACTGTGGTTATCACGAGTTAAAAGATGCTAAAAACAGTTTAAAATGTCAACTCTAATTCAGTTTTTGTTTTAAAATAATAGTAAAAGCCTGAAAACTATAGTTTTCTACCAGTTAAGTATACAGGTCCTTCTCAAAATATTAGCATATTGTGATAAAGTTCATTATTTTCCATAATGTCATGATGAAAATTTAACATTCATATATTTTAGATTCATTGCACACTAACTGAAATATTTCAGGTCTTTTATTGTCTTAATACGGATGATTTTGGCATACAGCTCATGAAAACCCAAAATTCCTATCTCACAAAATTAGCATATTTCATCCGACCAATAAAAGAAAAGTGTTTTTAATACAAAAAACGTCAACCTTCAAATAATCATGTACAGTTATGCACTCAATACTTGGTCGGGAATCCTTTTGCAGAAATGACTGCTTCAATGCGGCGTGGCATGGAGGCAATCAGCCTGTGGCACTGCTGAGGTCTTATGGAGGCCCAGGATGCTTCGATAGCGGCCTTTAGCTCATCCAGAGTGTTGGGTCTTGAGTCTCTCAACGTTCTCTTCACAATATCCCACAGATTCTCTATGGGGTTCAGGTCAGGAGAGTTGGCAGGCCAATTGAGCACAGTGATACCATGGTCAGTAAACCATTTACCAGTGGTTTTAGCACTGTGAGCAGGTGCCAGGTTGTGCTGAAAAATGAAATCTTCATCTCCATAAAGCTTTTCAGCAGATGGAAGCATGAAGTGCTCCAAAATCTCCTGATAGCTAGCTGCATTGACCCTGCCCTTGATAAAACACAGTGGACCAACACCAGCAGCTGACACGGCACCCCAGACCATCACTGACTGTGGGTACTTGACACTGGACTTCTGGCATTTTGGCATTTCCTTCTCCCCAGTCTTCCTCCAGACTCTGGCACCTTGATTTCCGAATGACATGCAGAATTTGCTTTCATCCGAAAAAAGTACTTTGGACCACTGAGCAACAGTCCAGTGCTGCTTCTCTGTAGCCCAGGTCAGGCGCTTCTGCCGCTGTTTCTGGTTCAAAAGTGGCTTGACCCGGGGAATGCGGCACCTGTAGCCCATTTCCTGCACACGCCTGTGCACGGTGGCTCTGGATGTTTCTACTCCAGACTCAGTCCACTGCTTCCGCAGGTCCCCCAAGGTCTGGAATCGGCCCTTCTCCACAATCTTCCTCAGGGTCCGGTCACCTCTTCTCGTTGTGCAGCGTTTTCTGCCACACTTTTTCCTTCCCACAGACTTCCCACTGAGGTGCCTTGATACAGCACTCTGGGAACAGCCTATTTGTTCAGAAATGTCTTTCTGTGTCTTACCCTCTTGCTTGAGGGTGTCAATAGTGGCCTTCTGGACAGCAGTCAGGTCGGCAGTCTTACCCATGATTGGGGTTTTGAGTGATGAACCAGGCTGGGAGTTTTAAAGGCCTCAGGAATCTTTTGCAGGTGTTTAGAGTTAACTCGTTGATTCAGATGATTAGGTTCATAGCTCGTTTAGAGACCCTTTTAATGATATGCTAATTTTGTGAGATAGGAATTTTGGGTTTTCATGAGCTGTATGCCAAAATCATCTGTATTAAGACAATAAAAGACCTGAAATATTTCGGTTAATGTGCAATGAATCTAAAATATATGAATGTTAAATTTTCATCATTACATTATGGAAAATAATGAACTTTATCACAATATGCTAATATTTTGAGAAGGACCTGTATGTTGACTCTTCAGCCGATTAATGGAGTCAACCATTGCTCTCCTCCAACGTCTCCCTCCCCTTCCTCCTCCAGGTCTTTACTGTCTTTTAAAGCGTCCTTCAGTCTGACCCAGAAGGCATCCTGCTCTACAGGGTTCTCCGGCCACAGCAGGTAAGTCTTTCTGTGCACAATCCTACGCAGTCGTGCATAGGGGGACAGGCAGTGCTCAGGGATTTCCTCAAGGAACACCATCAGAAGGACATCGCTCCCATCACACAGAAGCCTCACACTGGCCAACTGAAACTCCAGAGAGCACCACTCACTCTGCAGGTAGGAGCGAGTTACCACGCAGATGGTGTGTCGAGAGCTATAGATTGCTGCCTCGATGTTCTCCAGAACCGCAGCACCGGGGCGGAAGTCTCTGTGGTGCAGGCACAGCCTGAGCCTCGGTGCACCAACATCTGGTCTCTCCAGATTAGGCACCAGCTGTCCCATCACCCAGTCCTCATCCTTGGAGCTGTAGGAGATGAAAGCATCATACTGAAATTTAGCCCCTGCACCCCTCTTTCTTCCTCTAAGCCTCGCTTTGACCATGAGCAGCAGGAAGCGCAGGGTAGGACCCTGGATATGCCAAGCCAGACACACAAACACAAACAGCACATCCATCACAGTGCAGGAGATGAAGAGAGTCAAAGAAATCTGGTCATAGGAGCAGGCCTTGTCATCAAACTGCCACAGGTAGCGAGACCTGCCGTTGTCACACTCCAAATTGTACAGGTAAGGCACCTGGGAGACATTTAAGAAAGAAATTAACAACCAGGAGTACTGCGTGAACTGGAACTGATAGCTTGCATCTGTCGGTACAGCTGGTGGTACCTGTATCTGAGTGTTGTTTATAGCCCAGGTTTTGAACCAAGCGTTATCACAAGTGCAGCTTAGTTGGTTTTCTGAAATGTCAAAAACTCGCAGTCTGAAAACACACAGACATCCAGGGAGTTGGTATTAAATCAAAAGGTGATGCAACTGTAGTTAAAATCCAAGAAAAAAATCAGTAGCAGTGGATGACATTGGTGATGAAGTGTTAGTGCAGAAATGTGGGGATAAAACAGCTCTCAGAGATGCCAATAAGTCAAAGAAATATCAGTGTCAGAAGGCCCATAATGATCGTGGTTCATGCCATCAAGAACTATGAAGTATTATCATGTGGAGGAGCTTTTGTGTTGGAGTTACCTCCAATCACCGAGTCAAAAGAGGGAAAGTCCTGTTGACTGCAGTTCACACTACCTGATTACCTTGGAGTCTCTGGGGGTTGTCCTGTAGGGGTGCCATCTGGGGATTCTGTCAATCACACCCCTGTGGGCGATAAAGGGCTCATCCACAAGGGTGTGATTGGTTAAACACCCTCCAAGATCTCACTCTACGATGAGTTTTATAGTTGGACTTCTGTCTTATCAGGACCCCTTACAGTTTACATATTGGATCAACTGATCTATAAACAACTTCCTGTCAGAAAGACAGCAGAGCATAGGTGTGTGGAGCAAGACATGCAGCATTAAACTGAGCACGGGTGCCTCAGGTATGTGTACTCAGTCCTTGTTTTGTTTTTTTCCACTGCTGAAGCATAAAACTGATGATTTTAATTTGGACTCCACCTGTTCAGTCAATGAGAATGATCAGCCCAGATTTATCAATACTTTGAGGCTACTTAAAGGTCCTGTTAATAGCAGGTAGTGTCTTGTGCTTCTTTAATAGCTGCTAAAAACTAAGCTTTCCATTAGCTTGTGTACCTTGGCAGATTATCCAGTATTTCCTTGCTCAATGTGTGGATGTGGTTTGACTGAACTCTAAGAATTTCCAAGGAATTATTTGGAGGCAGGAGGTGTGCTGGTAGGGTGTCCAGATCAGCCCTGTTTAATATCAGCTTCGAAAGGCCTTTTAGAGGTAGCAGCACTGCAGTCAGGTTGGTGTCTTTCAAATTCACTCCATATATGTATAGGATCTTCAAACTGATCAGAGGAGCAAAGGCGCCAGGATGTACATTCATCTTGACGCTGTTTCCAATTTGCATGCATTTCAGTTTCTGTAGACCTTTGAAGAAATCTGGTCCAATGTCACCAATGCCAGACCCTCCAGGTCCCTGGTATCTCATTTCCAGATGCTTTACAACAGACATGTAAAATCATTAGTTAGACATGCAGAAATATTCAGTGCAACATTCTTTTTATTCTGATCATGAATATAAAAATAACATTTACCTCCAGTGAAGTTAGGTGGATAAAAGGGGCTTCATAGGATCTGAAATGGAGGCGGTTGTTATAGAGAATAATGTGGGTCAGTTTTTTAAGGCCAGAAAGAATAGATGGCGTCACCCTACTGATCCGGTTCCCACTTAGGTCGAGGTATCTGTTGGGTTAAAGGGATGCTAAGGATAACGTAGACAGGAAACAAAGATGATTCATGTGGCAGACCATAATAATCACCTTAAGTTCTTCAGGTCCTGGAAAGTGCCTTCTTCAATAAAACAAATTAGGTTCAAACTGAGGTTCAGTTTCTTCAGCCTGTACAGATTACCGAAAGTCTTCTTCTTGAGGGATTTTAGCAGGTTAAACTGCAGGTAGAGCTGCTCAAGTTGGGTCAGGGCATGAAATATATTCGGTTCCAGCTCAGTGATCTCATTTTTCATAAGAGACAGGCGATGAAGACTTTTCAGAGGGACGAACCATCGAAGGTCAATGTTACGTATTCTGTTCCTGTCCAAGCTTAGAAATGTCAGCTCAGTCAGGCCTCTGAATGTGTCTGGCTTAATATCCACAGAATTTTTGTTCAGATAAAGTGTTTTCAATGCTGTGAAAACCTCAAATGTTGAATTTGATATCTGCTTTAAACCACAGTTGATGAGATAAAGTTTGCTCGTGTTGCTCATCTCTGAAGACAAATGAGCTACATTCCCTAATTTTGCTTCATTGATTATTAACGTGGGTGGAGTGGGACAGTCCAGAAGGCTGGTGTTGCTCGCAGGTAACTTGGATCCTTTTAGGTCCACCTGCATTAAAATAAAATTCACAAAAACACATTAAAATGGTTTGAAATAGAAGGAAAAGGTACTAAGGCATGGAGGACATCTACCTCTACTGTGGAGACGTTGTCCATTTCTCTCAAGACATCACAGATCATCCACGGAGACGTCTCAGCAAACATAGAAAAAGATACATGGATGAGATCCCTCTTTGTCTGTCCAGAAAGCCCCATTAGACCTTCTACTTTAACCGACTGAAGGAGAAGAGTGCCCAGCTGCTGGTTTGAGTCAAAAGTATCTGGCCTCAGCTCCAGTTCTGTGTTGTTGGACAGTTGGATGTACGTCAGGGCAGGGAAACAGCTCACATTCACCTTCTGGATGTTGTTTACTGAAAGATTCAGATACTTTAGAGTTAATGAGCTTCCACATTCTTCACAGCTGAAAGACCTGAGCCTGTTGAGAGACAGATCAACGACTTCAATGGCAGGGAGGAGATAAAAGAGAAGACCGAATACACCTGAAAGGTTGTTTTGGCTCAGAAGAAGGACTTTCAGACTGGTGAGTCCCTCAAATGTGTTCGAGTGGATGTTAGAGATGTTGTTGCAGGAGAGGTTGAGGAATACCATGAGATGAAGGCTTTTGAATTCTTCACCTTTCAGATTAAACAGCTTATTTTGACTCAGGTCCAGATGTTTCAGTCCAGCAAAACGAGCAAACGCTCCAGGTGGGATGGCTCTGATCATGTTCTTGGACAAGTTGATTGCAGTTGTGTTTTCAGGGAGCATGCTCACCACTCCAGAAATGTTAACAATCATTCTGTTGAAGCACCAAATGTGATCCACCTCTGCATAATTCTGAGAGCAGCTCCTGAAGCCAAACCCGCTGCAGACAGAGAAGTTTAGCAAAAGGAGAAGCAGAGCTGCTCGCGCCATCTTTGCATCATCTGCCACAGCTTCTCTTAGAGGCAGCAACCATGAAGACCAAGAGATCTAGAAATAAAGAGTGGGCAGGTGGTTTTGTCAAGAGGAAGCTAGAGGCCTTCAAAAGCATAAAATCAAATATAAACAAAGTTTCAGGTTTTTTTTTTAAAGGGGAAATAACCTAAACATTTTTATATGTTTATAGTGAAGCATTGACTTAGAGTCTAAATGCATCAACATTTAAGCAGATAATTAAAAGTGGGAATATATAAAACAAACATCCTTAGATTAAACAGCTAAATGCAACTTTTGGGAGTTAAAATAAAGTCACTTCCTTTTATTTCTTTCTTATGGTAAACTACTAGAGCCTGCTATGTCATAAATTGTTCATGCGAAGAGGAAGATTCGCTGTAAACGTCTGTTCAACAATAAATGCTTTTTATTTGAACTACCACATATTATTACAGCAGAAAACAACATCCAAACGTGCAAAAATAGCATTTTTCTCCTGAATTATGAAAGTTAAACGACGTAAATATCGAAATATTAGAACATACCCTTCTCATCGTGTCCAATGCACATCTACCCATTGTAGTCTACTCATCATCTTTATAGACTGTTGCTAATTCTGAAAATATGTTGCATCCTCTTTTCATGAAGTGTAGTGCACTTCTTCAATCATTCACACCTCTCAGTAACATGTATCTGCAGTTGGATTGTTTCAAAGTTCCTCCTTCTGAGCGATGAGTTTGTGAAATCAACAGCGTTGCAGCAAAGCCTTATCTTGTTTTTGTCCACATGAGGGAGCCGTCAGCTTAGGTTCTGAGCTTTAACGAAGCTGAGAGATCTACACAAGTACAGAAGAAGCAGCAAACATTATTTGGAGCTCTGAGCTGTCTCTAAAAAGCAGAAGTGGACACTGAAGCAGACCCAAAAATGATCACATCATTGCTGCTTATGTCAACTAGCGTGCAAGAAAGGCTTATGAATGTTTGCTGAAGAGGTGCAGGTCTGACATTTTCACCAGAAACAGCAAGAAGAACCAGGCTGGTTCTGAAGGAGCAGAGACAAATTCTGTTTAGCTGAAATATTTCAAAAATGTAGATTCCTTCCTCCCAGCGTGGTTTTCTCAAACCAGGACCCAGACGTGGACGTCCACCTAACTGACAGTTAGAGAAGCAGCCAAGAGGCCCATGGTAACTCTGAAGGAGCTGCACAGAACCACAGGCCAGGTGGAAGATTATGGACACGTCAACTGTCAGTTGTGCACTTCACAAACTGGCGTTCATGGAAGAGAAGCAAGAAGAAAGCCGTTAGAGGTCTTGTTTGCAGTCTGTTATTAGCTGAGTAGGGGACCAAGCAAACGTGTGAGAGAAGGTGCTCCGATTAGACCAGAACTGAACTTTGCCTGCATGGTGGTGGTGGCAGCATCATGCTGTGGGGATGGGACAGGAAAGCTGGCCGGAGGGGAAGATGGATGGAGCTAAATACAGGACAACCGTGCTGGAGAGGGCTTGAGACTGGGGTGAAGGTTCACCTTCCAGCTGGACAATGACCCTGAATGTTCAGCCAGAGATACTATGAAAATGGATATAAATGCATGCCACACTTTTCAGATTTTATTAGTGAAACATTTCAAAGCAACATATTAAATTCTTTCCGCTTTACAATTATGCACTACTTTGTGTTGATCACATAGGACGTAATACAGTAATGTGATGACGGGTTATGAATACTTCAAAGTATTTGATCTACCTGATGTTTAAAGTGACCTCTGTGACCTCTTCAGGTTGAACATCCACCAGTGGCTCAGCTGGTCCTGGCAGCTGACCTTTGCCTCTGTGATCTGGGGGTGATGGTGGGGAAGGACCCCCCTCTTCTCCTCAGAGCAGTCAGAAAGCTTTAGGTTTGCTTTATCAGGGGCCCCCAGCCTTTCCTGACCTTTTCAGCAGGGGGTCTCTGACCTTCAGGAGTAGAAGCACAGGTAACCGCTTTGAGGGCAGTTTGGCTTTAGGAGCTGCTTCACCTTTATTGCAGTTTGTGGCAGTTGGAGGTGTGCTGCCACTTTAGATGTTTATCTTCCTTGGTGGTAAAAACCGTGTGAAGAAGGTTTATTGTTTCTTCCTGCAGTATATATGTGCCTTCATGTCTGGACAGTATTGTTTTATTGATAAACCAGATTTTTAATTTTGTCTCAGCTGGATTAAAAGAATAAACTCTCTTGGTTTATGGTGTTTAATACATTTTCTATGCATCAGATTAAGTGAAGCAGTCAAACAGAACATTATATAAACAGCATTTCCCTTTAAAACATTTTCCACTAATTACATTTATTGGATTTACATTATTTTACACATTTATTTACAAGATTGTCTCCCAGCATGATTCTTAATGGACCGAATGCAGCAACCAGTGGGTTCAGTAGATGAACGTACCACAACCACACCACCTTCACATTTTCATTCTCGTCGTCTTCTAATGTGCATGTTTAGCTGTCGGGGGGGGTCAGAGGACTTGGGGGACACTGGGCTTCCAGTCGCTGAATGGATGAAGGTCTCTTTGGAGGTTTGAGGGAGGAGGCGATGTCTGTAAACATGACTGATCGGCCATCAGGGCAGAGCAGGACGCTGGAGTCTGCTTCACACTTCGTGGTACGGCTCGGCCACAAGGCCTCTGCTGACCTCAGGCCGAGACCACCCGGATGCAGGACTTCGGTGTTCACGACCGACACCTGACTCATCTTGATCAGCATGTCCAACGACTGCTTGCGCTTCTCCAGAGATGCCCTCATCGGCTTCCTCTCGCTCTCGTCCTCCTCCTCTTTCTCCTCCTTCTTCTCCTCCACTTCCTCGTCCTCCTCTTCTGTCTCCGAGGGGCTGGCTTTAAGGCTGCGGTCCTCTTTCATAATTTGCTCACCAGGTGAGTCCGTCGACTCCCTCTTCACCGACAGGTCAAGAGGTCCGTCGCTCTGGCCAGCCGTGCGCTCCAGAGCCTGGTGAATGTGGGAGAGCTCGCTGCGGATTTTGTTCAGGTGCTCCCACAGGTGTCGCTGGGCAGGAAGGTCCTCCTTTTCCAGGTGAGAGATTTTGCGCTCGGCCTCCTGGTACTCCTGCAGAGCCTTGGAGAGATCAGTGAGGAGAGCCGCCACCGATTCTGAAGCACCCTCTTCGATCGCTCTGGAGGCAGCCAGGTCTTGGCTGTTGGTTCCAGCACCAGCTGACAAACAGACCGCTTCACTGTTTGGACTGATGAGAGGTTTGTACCAGTGGTCACTTGGCCGGGTCTGAAGCTGAGCATCTTGTAAGCTGAAATAAGAGATAAAGAGTTTAGATTGGACACCTAAAAAGTTTAGAATTCCTGTGAAAAAAGAAAACTGATATTTCTGAGAATCTCCACCTGGTTTGTAGGAGAGTTTCGTCAGCTGATGCTGTCTGAAGGTTCCTCAAAAGGTCCAAAGTGAAGGCCATTTCTTGCTTCTTCTCTGCAGGTGCTTCATGGCCTCTCAGGGGACCTCCTGTCCTCTTGAGACCACAAGTTGCTTTGCCTTCCTTGGCTGTCGCTTGTATCTTATCTCCCACTGTGCTGCCCTGGTCGGGTGAGTGTCTCTGAGGTGACACCCAGCCAGTGGGGGACGCGGTGTTTCCTGGCCTCAGAGTAGGAACTTTCCACACACCGACTTTAGACTGGAAGCCAGACAAAAGACTTGCATCTAGACTGCTTGATGGGGTCTTTAAAGATTTGCCGGCATCACTCTGAGCGCTCGCTGGTCCAAAACTGTGCTCACACAGAAAGGGGTAGTAGAGGCGAGGGGGGATGAGAGCTCTGTCTGGATGAGTGCTGGATGCTGGGTGCATCAGCTGAGCAGCCGATGCCAGGAAGGGAAGCTGGGCGAACTGTGCGTGGGTCTGAGCGGCGACATCGGGAGCTGCAGTCGGAATGGCTGAGTTCATGTAGGAGAACAAGCTTGGGCTGAGGGGATAACCTACTCCCAGCACTGACAAGTTGAGTCCGGTGGGATCCTGAAAGTCCACCAGGTTGGGTGGAGGAGGGTAACAGGGGATTGAACCGTTCACTCGCGGCCGAGCACCCTCTGCTTTAGCTTTTGTGTGACTGGACGCAAACAGCCGCCACTGCTCAGACAGGAGCCCAGGACTGGCTAGACATGTTTTTGGCAGCTTGTAGTGCCTCAGCTGGGCCTCTACCTCTGCAGAGCGGACTCGTAACAGCTGATCTTCAAGAGAAAGCATGTCAGCCATCAGCAGCTCTGACTCTGGCTGTTTGCTCCTTTTGTTTGCAGCCTCCGGAGACTCTCCTCTGCTGTTGTTGGAACTTTCTTTGGCCATTCCAGGAATTTCTGCTTGCTCCTCTCGCCCTCCCTCTTCATCATCCTCTGCTCCCTGAGTTTCTCTGCCCTCACTGTCCTCCTCCTCAGACCTTCGTAGCCCCTGCTTCTCCACGCTGCATATTACCTGCTCTAGTTCGTCTTTCCCTGCAGCATGCAGGCCGTGCGCTTGCTGGAAGGGTCGCAGCTGGTCTGGATGCAGGATGTTACCCTTCTTGTACGGCCAGTCCGACTCTATGAGTAGAGACAATGAGTTCTTGCAGAGACTGTACTTCATGTGGTTGTACAGGTGAGATTTCTCCATGCAGGTGAAGGGACACTGAAAGCATTTATAGTTGTAGGGTTTGCCCCATGGTCGGGGGATGTAGTGCGGCTTCTTCGGTTTTCGCTCCTTGTGTTTGCCGGCAGACGTCACTTTGCAAGCTTCATCCTTTGACATGATTAAAGGTTGTTTCAAGCGTAGGTGCAAAACAACTAGATGTATTCAAGCTAATCTACAAGCTTTGTTTTTGTGCTATGATGCATTTCATTTGATGCAACGTTTCCTTTGTTCCTGTGAAACAAAAAAAGAGACAAACACGTAAAGGAAGCTGAAACTGAAGGACTGATTTTAAATAAAAGAAAGTTCTATGTACATTGGTGCCTGGTTTAAAATATACTAAATATATCTGTTATCTGCCTGAGCTGAGGATTGCCACTAACCTAACTGGAGGGAGGCCTGTGCTGCCCCTCTCTCACTGTACCTGCCACTATTCATTAGCTCAATGCAGCACCAGGCGGTAGCAGGGCCCCGGGCAGAGGGGCTAACAAAGATGTCACAGGGGACCCTGCACCTGTGCAGCAAGGCTAGGGGACGGACCCTGGGAGGGCAGCTACAGGCACCTCCATGCTGAGGATGGAGTAGAGCTGGTAGGAATGGGAGAGAAGTTGGGGGTTTGAGGCCGGATTGCTAATGAGAGAGCCTGGCATCATGCCTAAAGGGCGTCATTAGTGCCAGGACTGGGATCTGGGTCAGGACATGGTGAATAAGTTCAACTGCTCCTACTGAACCGTCTCGTCTTAGTGTTTCTTCATTTAGAGTCGGGTCAACATTGATAACTAGAAGAATATTATGTTCTGTGGATAAAATGTTTAGAAATGTACTTTCTTGGCATCTTCTGTCAAGCATGAAAATATCTGTTAAAGACCCAATTTAACAACTTTAAATTACATGTCCAGGTCTTATCTAATTGTTATTTTGAAAATCTAAATAAACATTACTTTTATACACAATTTTCATTCAACTTCCTGAAAGGAAATGAGATTGGCATCTCACAAAATATAATAAACAATGTAAAAGAAGGAAATATTTAGAAAGAATAATAATAATAAACAATTGCATGTTGAAATTTATTTTAATCTGTTTTATTAATCAGTGTAAAAATCTGTAGGCATTAAATCCAGCAAATCCTTCTTCTAATTGCTGAGCAGCTTTTTGCATGTTTCCACTGGTCTTTTGGCCCCAGGTATTTAAGGTTGGAAGGCCTCCTTGCCATCACCCTAATCTTTAGCTACCTTTATCAGATTCAAGTCCGGACTCTGAGTGGACCATAATGTTTCTATGACTTCCAGTCAGAAGAAACATGTTGGTAAAATTAACAGATTGCTTTAAACTTAAATGGGCCCGTGGTATGAATAATTTTGTGTTAAATAAATCTATAAAATATGCATTTACTGTCTTCAATATAATTAATTACATTTCTTTTTATATCTCATTTTACTTTTCCACCTTTTTCCTAATTTTTCTAGTTTCCTCAGCTTTGCTTCTTATCCGTAACCGTTTATCTTATATCACTGCATCTTAACTAGAGATGCACCAATCCGTCGGTGTGAGATCAGAACTGAACAATTTCTCCATGATCAGTTCTGAAAAATATTAAGTGAATGCATCAAATCGCAGAACTTCCAGCGTTATCAGTTTAAAGCATCAGCCAGCAGCATGTACTTTGAGGAACCTTTCACTAAAAATCAGATGAAGGTTGGAGACAGATGCACAAATGGGGATCATCTTGTAGTTTTTTTACCTGCTGTACCAAAGGAACCTGCAGCTCACTTTTTGTCTTCTTCAGTCTGAATCATTCAAATAATTGGTGTCAACCAGGAGAAGCCTGATCGGTGCATCTCTAAAAGAAATCCCTTAAAATGGATTAAATAGTTTCTTTATGCTTGAATTACTTTGTGATCTTTTATACTGTGAGCCAAGCCGTTGGCTGGAGCCTGCAGTGAGCTGAGGAGGCGTCTTCTCCTCGATGTGAAGTCTTTCAGGCTTTTATTTTGCCTCTGTCTTCAGGCCATTCAGAGATAAAAGTCAGTTAGTTTTGAAAGTTTAGGGTCCATGTTAATAAATTACATAAAAAAGAACTTGTTTCGGCCCATATTTGTATTTGTTTCTTTGCAATGAAGCCTGATGTGTCAAAGCTTTGAGATAAAACCCAGTGAGGTGAACACAGGTGATGGGAGGGTCAGTTCTGTTGAGAGACGGCCAGGTCTCCCAACTGGACCTTCAGAACTGGCCCGTTTGATTGGCTAACTTGTCCGCCTCAGGGCTCTGACCTGAGCTCTGTGCTCATAATGGAGTCTAACAGCTGCAGCTACGAGCCAATCAATAAAAATCATTTTTACTGTACCCCCCCTCTCCTGGCCACTGCAGCAGCCTCTCCTCCTCCTCCTCCTCCTCTTCCTCCACCCTGCCGCCCCACATCCAAACCCTGTGGTCCTGTTTTAAGCTTTTAGGGATGGGATCAAACAAGCCCGGCCGCTTGAACATCTATCGTTGCAATTAAGAAGCTTCACTACACTAAAAGCTTTGGCAGCTGACATGTGAGAGCAACCAGCCTGTTGGAGGGGCTGCTTCCAGCAGGGCTTTCATGCAAACAAGGGATTCGTTTTCAACTTAAATATATGAAATTAATTAGCTAAGACGAGAGTTGAGGTGGTTTCTGTGTGTCCACTTCTGAGAAGAAACGTAAAAAAATAATGGAAATACTTTAAAATCGTGTTTTTACGTTCAGTTTTTTTCAATAATGCAAAAATATTTACCCTGAAATTTGCAAAAAAACACAATAGCTATGAAACTGTTAAATTAACAAACTGTAATTGGTAAATAAATAATATTTAAGCATCCCTGAAGCTAAAAATGAAGTTAATGTTTTGGTTTTTTACAAAACGAAAAAAAATGCAAAACATCAATCACAAAGTTAAGCTGCTTAAACATCCTGCATGTCAGGCCTTCTATTTACCTTTTTGTGAAAACATCACCAGTTTGCCTGCATTCCTCAAACCTCCATAAAATGCATATAGAAATATATTCATTCATACCTAGAGAAGGTCCCGGTGTGGCTGTCTGTCACTTCTCTGCAGCAGCAGCAGCAGCAGCAGCAGGGCGGCGCGTCCCGCACAAATGGGAGCGCAGGAGCGAGAGTTGAGATATATATTGACTGGGAGCACTGCCCTGGGGCGCTACAATACAGCAGCTCCCCCTCTCCACCCTGCAGCCCCCCGCCAGATCGTCAGATGTGGGCTCCACCTTGCAGCCCGGACCCAGAACACCAACATACAGATTAATGGCAAAGGTTAGGTTGATGATGCTTCGTGGTAAAAACAGGGAGTAGGGTTCATCTGGGGTTTGTAAGGGACTATATCTGCAACACGAAAGATTTTAAAGGCTTATTTCTAATTATTTACCAGAGTAAATTGTATAAGAATTTAATTTCTTGACCAAAGTTAGTGAGATGACCTAGAACTGCTAAAAAAATATTAATTATAATTATAATAGAATTTATAAGGTCCTTTTTTCATGTTGAAGATTTTACTGCAAATCATTCAATATTTTTTCTATAATGTGAAAAAAAAACCATTTTAAAGATTTTCAGTTTTTTAAAAATTTGCCTAAATCTTCTGTAAAAATAGAACATAGTGAATAGTTTTGAAAACTTGAATACATAATTTTGGTTTGATTTTACGAAGTATAAACAAAATAGAAATTTAGGTAATGCCGTGAAATAAATATATTCGGGTGCTGATTTCCATTAAACCTTATCATTCAGACTGTTTGTGTGTGTGAGAGAGTTTTATAAATGTAATAAATGAAATGCAACGTTGAAACAAATGTAGGAGATGAATGAAGGTTACAGTTTTGCCATATAATGTGCATTAAAACTGTCCTCACTGTGTCACCGTCCCAGCCTTGTTTCGACAGGAACAGGAACACAGTAGGGATGTTTTAAAGCTACTTGAGGTGAAACTCTTTTCTCCTGCATCATTAACATCCAACATTTCTAAAGAGAAATAGCTGAAAATGACAGCTCAGATTTGCTCTTATTATTTACTGGTCCTCGGACTTTTGATCTGCTCTCCTAATCCTGTCTTTTGTTTCGGAGCTCTCCTGGTCTCCAACCCCTGGCTCTCAGGTCTGGTTGGGAACGTCGCATGCAAGCCTCCTTTGAGATTTCGGTCGGTGTCGTTGGGCCGGGAGAGTCGGTGGGCCCTTCACGAGCCACCGGGCCGGCTGTCACTCAGAGGCGGACAAATGCAGACTGACAGGCCGCTCCACAGAGCCTAACCATCTGTGCCAAATGTGACAGCAGGGGAAGAGGATGTGTAGTAAGTCAGGGGGGGATGACAGGAGCGCACTCTGAAACGAGGAGGAAGGAAGATCCACCGCTTCTTAAGGCACACGGTGGCTGACGTCACTCCATCTTTTCTGCAAGTCCATAAACACCTGGAAGAGGAGCTCGGTTTCTTCTCTTAAATGGAAATAAAGTGAGGAGTGACTTCTGCACATGTTTGTCTGATTTGAGCCTGCAGCTCCTCAGCTCGGTTATATTGGAGGGAAAACAGCAATGAAACTGTAGTCAAATGCTCAGGACTATTCCTGACTGCATTCAACACAATCTCTCCAAATAATATTTCCAAATCATTGCAAATTAGACACAATGTCAAATAAGAAAGAAGTACATGATGACCTTTTGTAAATAACCGAGTCCTAAAGCATTCTTCTGTTAAAACTCTTCACCACTATGATTTTAACCAAGCTATAGTTAATTCAGCTTCAATTATTCCCTGAAATATGCAAATACATGTTTTATATAGAATTACTGAATCTGATGTGGTGGGATTTTGTTTCATTAGAGGAAATTTGACTTTCATAAAGTTACATGATGCATTTTAAAGACTAATTTAGCACCAGAGAGTAACATTTGATGTGAAAGGGTCCAGCAGTGTCTGATTATTTAAAGGACGTGTTTTTTATACAAGAATTTCTGTTTGATTACTGGAGTCAAACTGAATTTCATGTCACCAATTAGTGCTACAATTAACAATTAATTCGAAATTTTAAAAATCGGCATGAAACGTTTCTTTTTATTCCTCTCTAAAACAGCTGAAACTTAAATAAATGATCTCGATAAATAACCAAGATGTTATAGATATAATACATTTAATTTCACATTTGTCGTTTTTAATAACAAGTTATTCACAGTCCATTAAAATCTGAAAACAGACCCACCTTGATATCGTAACCCAGCACACTATTTTGAGGAATCTTAAAAACACGTTTGCGGTGTTTGACCAGTAGATGGTGCTGCAATGAGCAAAGAGATAAACCTTTTGCTTGACTCCTGCTGAAGCAATGGAGATGGGTAAAAAATACATAAGAATAGATTAAAAATGCTTATTGTAGTTTAAATTGTGCCACCAGGAGCAGAGCACTTTCACAGAAAACAGAAAGACCAAGAGGTGACCCCTGAGGCACACCTCAGCCCAGATAAACTGTCCCTTTTATAATCATTCATGATTAGATAAACTCTAACAAGGTTCTTCAAGGCCTTTGGAAGGGAAAGAGGCCCACAGCATCACAGAACCTCCCCTGGGGGGATGAGGACCAGGTACACCTGGAGCGTTTGTTGCAACATAACCAAAACACTTGGTTACAGTTAAAGTCCCAGTAGAGTTCAGTGAACTCACCTTGTTTACATCTGTGACGGCGGAACAGACACACAAACAGCAACAAGATGGAAATAAACATCAGTTGTTACCCGCCCAGTTTTATTTATTGGACCGATACCGATGTTAGTGCTGATATATTGTGCATCCCTAATTTACATCCCAGAGAAACAAGAAGTCATTGGTTGCTAATTAAAGGTTCCTACACAATGATCCACTTAACAAATGAAAAGATGACATCACAGCAAGGCTTTAATTATATTCATTGTATAGTAATTGTTGGGGATGAAAATTATTTGCTCCCATTTGTTTTCCTTGATGTCCTCAAATAAAATGCTTGATTTTTCTAAAATCTTCTGTGTGGAATTGGCGATAGGAAACAGACTACAACCCAAAAGATTGTGTGCTCCTTTTAGACTTCTTGTATCCTGCCGTGTACCTTCAGAGGCACCAGCAGAGCTATGATGAAGCTGAGACTTGCACCGCAAAGCTCTCCCGGCGAGTGGAACGTCCTTATGGAGCAGCATCTGGGGAGGCTGACAGGAGCACTCTATTACCACTCAGAGAAAGGAACCCAAGGGCTGCAACAACACCGCTACCAGCAAGATCCAGCTGTGCAGATGCCTCCAAACGTACACACAAAGCCGTGCAAATGAGGAGAAAAATTCAGAACAAACTTGCTCTCACCACTTGACAAGACAGACTGCATTGTGTGAAAAGACGTGTCTGGGTGTAAGGACAGAGAGATGAATGACTGAAAACAGCCACAGACCCTGGATGAGTCCTCAGCTTTTACCGCTGCCTGAGTTTAAAGCCTGGGGTGGAATGGCTAACAGCGCTGCTGGGCACATTAACTAAACTCATATCGCTCTCAGCCACCATCAATTATTCATCACCTCCTCCCTTATTTCCCCTCGTTTCAAAGAAGAAAAACTCCAACAGAAAACACAGCTACTTCAGACACAGAACAACCTCATGCCTTCGGTGACTTCCTTCAGCTTCTTTAGCAGCCAACATGTTGGGAATTCAAATTATTGTTAGAACTTCCCTAAAATTGTTGCAATACTAAACTTTCTGAGCCAATGAACAGCCGATCGGTTGGAGAACCCAGACGTTTTAAATACGTTACATTAATTTAAGTTTAATAAGAGGAATAAAACGGAGCAGAACAGGTCAAAATGAAAAGAAATTATCTTTCTACAGGGAAAAGTAAAACAGTTGATTTTAAATCTTCAGCAGAGCAGTTTATGGCATCTGGGATTACGCCAGCAGGGTTGTGCCCTGAGATCCGCCCAACAGAAGAAGATGCTGGGCTCATCTGAATTGGCAACAAAATGTGGGGAATTAGCCACAAAAGTCAAAACTCCAAGCAACTTTTAAGAAGAAGCAAAGAATCCAAAACTACATTGCTGTGAAAAAGTATTCATCCCCTTATAGATTTCTGTTTTTCGTTTTTCCCCACACTTTGATATTTAAGTTCATCAAATAAATTTAACATTGGACAAAAATAACCTGAGGAAATACACCAAAAACAAACCAACCAGGCCCCTTTTTTACAATATAACTGTGCCCTTCTTTAAATCATATATTAACTGTGATTAACCACATTCATTTGGGTCAATTTCACTAATAACATCCAGGTTTAATTACAGGCAGACACGTAGAACCAAGAAGTCACTTCAATAGAACCAGTCTGACTACATGAAGTAGACTAAAAGGTCTCATAAAGCAACACGTCAGGCTCCGATCTACAGAAATACAAGAACAGATGAGAAACAAAGTCATAACATCTGTAAATCTGGAAAAGGCTACCAAGTCATTTCTAAAGCTTTGGGACTCCAGAGAACCACAGTCAGAACTATTATCCACACATTGAGAAAACATGGAACAGAAGAGAACCTTTCCAGAACCTACAGCCCTAAGAGATTATCAGCAATTCATCCTGGAGGTCCCCAAAGAACCCAGAATAACATCTAAAGCTCTGCAGGCCTCACTGCCTCATATGAGGTCACAGTTCATGCTTCAACAATAAGAAAGAGAGACATGGCCTCCATGGGAGAGTTCCAAACCCAGAACCACTGCTGACCCAAAAGAACACAACGGCCCGTTTCACATCTACCAAAAAAAAAAAAACATCTTGATGATCCTCGAGACTTAAGGGAAAATATTCTGTAAACTGACAAGATAAAAGTGGACATTTTTACATTTCATTTGTAACATCTGGTGTAAAACTAACACAGCATCATACTGACAGTCAAAACACGGTGGTGGTAGTGTGATGGTCTGGGGCTGGTTTGCTCCTTCAGGACCTTGAACACTTGTTATAATCTAATAAATCATTAATTCACAATTTGTGAAGAAATGACCCAAAGCACACCAGCAAGTCCACCTCTAAATTATTCCAAAAATAAAAATGAAGGTTTTGGAATGGCCTAGTCAAGGTGAGGTAAATGATTAAACAGACTGTTCATGCATTTGATGCATTGACATTAGGTCATTTAGTCTGAGTATTGTTAAATCATCTAATAATTTTAATACCCGATAATATATCTTCAATAAATTAACATGGTGGATATATTTTCACTGCCAATGAGCCGATTTTACATCCAAAATACTGAAAAGATGACAGACAAGAGGTGAAGTGCCCCCACTGCATGTCACTGCAGAATGCTGGAAGCACACCATGAGACATTTTCAGCTTCACATTTAATGAAACGCACACAATTATTCTGATGAGGGGAGAATGAGCGCTGGCCGCTTTCCAAGGTAAAACCACAGTCAGTGCGTATCGGTGCGTCGATAGCTTAAAAGTCAAGGTTCAGTCATGAGTCTTTGGGTTTTTCTCTGCAGATATGCATGCCCTTCTCTGGGCCTTGGCATCAGATGGAAGCAACTCCAGCATCAGTAGGTGAGAACGACTTGTTATTGTCAGTCTATCTGAGGCATCCATCTGGAAACAGGTCCAGCTGATGCCAAATATTTAGCACTTATATCCAGTAACGGCGATAGTGATGAAAAGGTTCACATAGATGTCACTGATGATAGGAAGCAGCAGGTGCTGCAGCCTGCCGCTGTCTTCGTCTTCATCATCTCCATCATTCGCCCCCGCCCCACTGACAGCACCCGCTGGAAGTCGGGTCTCTCTCGCCGGGCACCTGTGGGTGTCACCTGATGGGGGAAAAGCAAGTGGAAATGAAAGCAAGCAGCCGATTCTGTCAGAGCACATCAGGGCTGCTGTCTATCACGCCGATGACCTTCAGGGGGCCTGCATATGTGTGCATGCATAAACCCTCAAAGTGTATGAGCGTGTGCACGTTAAGCCACTGACCCACAGGGAGAGGATGTGAACGTGTGCATATGCTTGTTTATCAATGCAGGGTTCACAAGACCGTGTGTGTGTGTATATTAGCGCCCTGATTGCAGCGAGTGAGTGCGTCAGTAAACGCGCAGACCTCCAGGGGTGTTCGTATGAGTATGTGTGCCTATATCAGTGCAGTGATCTGTATGAGATAGCTGCTGTAGCTGGTAGGTTGGTGACAGCACTCGACTCCGGAAGCCAAAGCTTCTGATCTCATTTACTTGACTATCCTCCAAATCCAGTCCAAAAAAATATTTCTGCTCCTTGGAAAACTGTACAAATTCTCTGGGCAGCAAGTATCCATGTGTGCTGGGATCCAAGTACCAGTATATCAGTACTGGTGCTTCTAGTGCCTCAGCAACAGGACTCAAAACAACACCAAACTCTAGGGACCAAACACAAGAGGATGGTGTCAGTCAGTTTCCCAGCTGCAGCCAGCCTCCCCCTCCATGTTTGCCTCAAAGCCCATGAACCTTAACTTCCCCCTCTTCACTGACTAAGGATGGGTATATGGGCAGTCGCACAGACAAGAGAGGGAGAGCAAGAGGGTGCTCCGCGCCGCTGACTCGGAGAGGATGGCTGTTCGGCTGTGGCTGTCCAAGCGGGAGGAATTGAGGGAGACAGGGACCAAAGCCCGTCAGCTCATCCCTTAGGGTGCCTTGGCCTCCCAACTACAAGTCTATATTTTAGAAAACCATATGTTCACCCTCTACCCCAACCCCCACCCACCCAGTTAGCAATAAACAAGTCAGGAAGCCATGGCCAGAGGGAAGTCTTGTTTCCCTCTTACTGGCTTTCATTCCTGCGTACTCACTCAACTTCCTGCAGACTCTCTCATCTCACAGTGTGCTGGTCATAGGCAATCAGCAAGATCTGCTTTTGGGGGAGGTGTTTGTTATATTGATTACCTTATCTTCTGTTTTTTATGCATTCAACAACAAAATCAAAAAACTTGTTTTTTGTTAAGTTTTGACCTGCTGGTAGAAATTTCTGATTTCTCTTTGGGAGCTATAATATAGTAAGATATTGGAACAGCATTCAACATATTTCAATGTAGCCATTCTGCAGGGAGGTGCAGCATCAGGCTACGTTCAGATGTGACACTTTTACATTCATATTTTCTGCTCAGGCCAGTTCAGACTGTTGGTTCTGATCCCACCTTGCAGGGAGTAAATAGTTTTCATTATGAAACACAGATGAGAGCTTGGAGGCCTCAAACTGATGAAGGAGCTGCTGGGGTCTGTGTTCAGTGTTCTTCTGAAGGTCTGAGGTGGAGAGGGTGATCTCTTCTACCATCATCTGCTGGGGTAGCAACATCAGAGCCAGGCACTTAAAAAAGCCCAACAAGCTGATAGAGAGGGTCTGTTCTGGGGACTCCTCTGGAACCTCTGGAGATCCTTGTGCAAAGAAGGATTCTTCATAAAATGAGGAACCTTATGGAGAACCCTGAGCATCCTCTTCATGGAACAACAACAGAGTGTCTTCAGTCAGAGGCTTCTTCAGATCTGCTGTAAGACGGAGCGCTACAGGAGGTCCTTCCTGCCCACAGCCATCAGCATCTACAACGACTCTTTGAAGAAACCTTTATGAGTTACAACAGCATTTCTTTTCCTTTGGGATTAATAAAATATTTATGAATTAAATTGAACTGATAACCGGTGTTTACTTTCCCCTTATTGTTTCACTCATGGATGTTGAACTCCAGTCCTCGAGGGCAGTCTTCCTGCAACGCTTAGATGTGTCCCTGGTCAAACAAACCAATCAAATGGCTGAATTACCTCCTCATTCAGGTTCTACAGAGTCCTTCCTGCTAATGACCTCATTATCTGATGCAGGTGTGTTGAAGCAGAGACGTCTGAAAGCTGCAGGCCACTGGCCCTGGAGGCCTGGAGTTTGACACCCCTGGCTTAAACCATTATTTTATACCTCTGCTTATTACCACTGGTGGCTTGTTAATAGGGGGCGCTAGGGAGCCGCCCCTGTCAGGATTGCAGTTTTATCACTCCTAAACTCTGTCTGACCTTTTATTTCTGGGATCATTTGGGGTTATTTTTTTGTGTAGGCTTAAATTCAAACCTTTCAGTGGTGAGGGGCCAAAATGAGTGTCTGTTACTAAATTTTTGGCTGTCATGTGACTTTGTGCTGGTCTCTAATTGGTTACTTTATAAATAACGCTTTATGTGTCTACCTTTCAATCAATGTCACACCCATTATTTTTAATATCAATATGATTCTAATAATAATTCTCATGTTTAAGGTGTTTCTATGTGTTTAGATGAGTAGAACAACCTTGGAGGATTTTCTTGCATTTTGTGTGGAAATCTTTCTATAAATAATATTTTGTTTTCACGCAACGGTTTGACCTCCATGTCAACATATCATACAGGAAGTCTCCTCTAAGTTGGAGCTGCCGCCTTGGATGTGACAGGAAGTTCCAAGAAGTCAGGATAGCTTTTAAAAGTCAGACACCTCAACAGTTATAGAAGAAGAAGTCTTCCTGACAAGAGATGTTTGAGACTCCAAAGAGACCAAGTTCCCTTATCACCAACTGGGGAACCTCCTGTGGCTCAATCAGGCGAGTCACTTTTCATTTATCAGCTCTAATGTTGAGACGGGTTCCCAGCATGGATCTGAAGACCCAAAGATCCAAATCTGGTGGACAGACAGCTGATGCTGATTGCTCAAATACCATGGAGACGACTTGGAAAGGCGTCGGCCTTGAATGAATTATGCCTCATCCTCATTAAAGCTTTTATTTATCTGAACTTAACGGCCCATTGCATGCTGGAGTCATGTTCATCTCCCCAACAATATGGATCAATCCTTTAAGCTGGTTTTGGCTCATAAACCAGTTAACCCAGGATCTAAAGTGTAAAGTTAGTCAGTTTTGGTAATGTGATTTTATCCATAAACAACAATAATTGTGTTGAAGCGGTTTAATTTTCGATGTTAGGATGTGACCTCAGAGACATTTTGAGTTATAATTTGCTCTAATTTCTGTAAATAAAACGTTGCTGTTACAATTCTCAGTTGTGGTTCCGGTTCAGGCGAATGTGTCTGGATGTCAGGCTGAAACAGATGGGAGGGACATGTGTACGGGTTCTGCAGAGCCAATCAGTCCTCCCTTTGGGCAGGAGAAATTGTCCAGAGATGGACAGATGTGCCCAAGGCCGGGCATTCACTCACAGTATTTAAGACTCCCTCAGGGTCTGGGTACTCACTGACCTGGCATCCAGCAGCAGACAGGCAGCCACTGGGCTGACCAAAGTTTTCTCCAAGGTCAGGCATCAGCAGCCAGAACATCAGGCTGGACTTCTCATTCTTCCTGTCCTTTCCTGGTTATTTAGTAATAACACTTAAAAGCAGTGAATGCAAAGTCAAAATTGTCCTGGGTTGTTTTTCTTTTGGGAATTTTAATGGTGTGTATCTATCAACACATCCAACAAAATTCAACGTGGTTTATGGGATAATTAAAGAACAGAACCAATCCAACAATGCATCCAGCATCAGGAGGGAAAGTAAGACAAGGGAAATATGTAAAAGCAGTAAAGGTGTAATAGTAGAATAAAATATTTGCTTCAATGCATACATGACCCATTCTCTTATGACTTTGTCAACACTTATCAAATATTATGCAAAACAGACACTTTCTGCAGCTTTGCGTCAGTCTTCTATGCAAATGTCAGTTTTACTGAACACTTTGCATAATAGATATTTTGTCAAAGTAAGGGGGAAATTTAAAAAGCAATGCAACCTTGTGCACATGCTATCTGTTTTATTTCTTTACCAGATTTACGACTCACCTCGCCCTAAACACACGCAGACCCAAACAAACACATCCAGTTCAGCCGATGGAAGCAGTTTGCACCTGTTTCTGCATCAGGTCACTGTTTTCGTTTCTTCAGTCAGATGCAGAAGAGATGGAGAATAAAAATGCAAACAGCTCCTCAAGGTAATGAAGATATGAAGAACTCCTCCTCCATCCTTCTCACTGGGCTGGGTATTTGGTGAGCATAAGTGTTTTCACCATCCAGCTCAAAATACCTTTGAAGAATGTTTGTTTGATGCACATATTTATCTAAACTTGCTTTAAAATATTGCTGTTTGAATATTTTTGTTTAGTGTTGAAAACATAGCCTAGAGAAGACCTTTAAGTTGTTTACGGCCGATGGCGTCATCTGATCTAACACAGGCAGCAGCTGAAGGGTGAGTTTGGATGAGAACCCACCTCTACAGTCTCCTGTGGACATTTTAACACGGTGATCACCACTTTATAGATGTTGCCATCATTGATTTTTGTCAGTAGAATCATGTACGCAAACATGGACACACGCTTAGCGACATGACAGCCTGATTGGTCCATTGAGCCATCAGTGACGCTCCCTGAATTCAGACTTGTCAGGCCAACTCACCAAATCAGTGATCTTTAGGAGGGGCTCTGTGAGCAACAAATGAAAGAGGGGGTCGAGTGGCACTAAACACATACATTTACATAGACACATAGACGAATAAACCCACTCCATCCACCTCACTCTCTAATCAAGGAGGGAGGCAGGCAGGACTCTGGGTCACAACAGCGACACTAATGAGATGCGACAGCTCCTTGGCGCTCGAGGCAACGACCAGCTCGGCTGTCGAGACCACGGAGAGAGTCCGCCAGGCACGCACTGAGGCAAGGTTTGCTGTTTTGGGAGGGAGAGGAGAGGGGGAAGATGGAAGCAGTGGAGGGGGAGAACTGGAAGTGAGCTGGTGGTCCGGATGCACAGAGTTGACATTAAAGATCCGATGTTATACAAGCACATTTCTGTTCATCGTTACTTCTTATCTGACATATTTATACAGTTTTACACCCAATGTCTGCAGAGAGACAGATAGAGCAGCACCAGGGATGTCCAAGCAGCAGCACACGCAAGCACACAGTCTAATATGCAGCCTCGACAAGCCATGGAGCCCTGAGGCACCATTGCAGAGTGCTGCTGACCCCTCCTTCTCCACCTCGGCTCCCCCTTCATCCTCCTTTGGAACACAGTTTAACTTCTGTCATTCAGATGAAGCAAGTGAGTCAGTTTAGCTGTGACGAGACGATGTGACAGGCCGGTAATGGACAGGACAAAGAGGGGATTTATGAAGTATTAGTAAACCTTAATAATTCACTAAACGAAAGACCCCAGGAGTCCCCCCGACCGATTCACTGTCAACTGAGAGCATTTTACTGCTTTCATCCCAGCTCTGATGTTATCTGTCTGTCTGTGGCAGCTCACGATGCTAAATCACTGACCAAATAAAGCCAGGTTGATGCTCTAAACCTCAAAAAGATTGTATAAATTAAACACAGTGACTCTTTATTTAATGTGTCCAAGAGCAGAGTCCCGAAATGTAACTGTGAAAACAAGTTGTACCTTTTGGCTTCTCTTAAGCATATTTCAAAATGGGAAAGACAAAAGAACATGCCATTCATGTGAGGCACATGTATGATGAACATTATAAGCCAAGATTTACTTAAAAATGCCCAAATCTGGCAACCAGAGCTCCAATAACTTTTACTGGACCAGTGTGCTTTGGTCAGATGAGCCTAAGGTTGAGCTTCATGGGAATAAACATCCAAGTGGGTCGAGCTTAAAACAATGGATGAATATGTGGAAAATACCTCATGCCTACTGTTATGTATGGTGGAGGATCTGTGCTGCTGTGGGCCTTGTTAGACTGCAGATAGCTTCTCCTTGTTGATATGGAGACTTGGTGACCCAGGATACCACTGATTGCAGCAGTTCACCTGCCCACTCTGTGTGGTGGTCACATTAACCTGAGTACTTGTCCAGTATTGTTTGTCAGATTTCCAGTTTTAAACTTTATTCGTGGCTAGATATGGGCAAATCAGAACCAGCCCAAGGCATATGAAGACTAAGCCCAACCATCAGGAGCTTCCCATAAATGCATCAAATTGAACACAGACCAAACATCTAAAATGTTTAGATTTGTTTATTGAAAATAAAAATACTATTACATTTTATTTGATGGTTTCAGTTTAAATAGGCACAGCTGAAACAATTTGAACATTGTGAAAATGTGCAATATTTCTTTCGTCCCTCATTTCAGAAACTGAAACTCATATATTATATAGATTCATCACACATAGAGTGAAATATTTTATTTATTATAATTTAATAATAGATTTAATCATGAAAACCCCAAATTCTGTCTCAGAAAATTAGAATATTACATGGGATCAATAAAAACAGGATATTAAACATAACTGTCAACCTTCTGATAAATATTTTTATTTCTGTTCACTCAGTACTGGGTTGGTTGGGGCTCCTTTTGCATGAGTTGCTGCATCAATGTAGCATGGCATGGAGGGAATCAGCCTGTGGTTATTTGATAGCAGCCTTCAGCTCGTCTGCATTATTGGTTCTGGTGTCTCTCATCTCCATCTTGTCAATACTCCATAGATTCTCTATGAAGTTCTGGTCAGGTCAATTTGCGGGCCAATCAAGCCCAATAACACCACTGGTAGAGAATTAAATTAGCATCTCCATAAAACTTGTCATAAGAATGAAGCACAAAGTGCTCTAAAATGTCCTGGAAGATGGCTGTGTTGACTGTGGACTTCAGAAAACCCAGTGGCCCAGAACCAGCAGATGACATGGCACCCCAGATCATCACTGACTGTGGAAGTTTCAAGCACTGTGGGTTCTGTGCCTCTCCACTCTTCCTCCAGCCTCTGGACCTTGATTTCCAAATCAACATGCAAGCATTAATTTTATATGAAAAGAGGACTTTGGACCATTAAGCAACAGTCCAGTTATTTTTCTCCTTAGCCCAGGTGAGATGCTTGTTGCCCCTCTGTAGGATTCTTCTGCACATAGCGGCCCCAAAACAAGTTCTGCTGAAGGCCCCATACAACCTTGGGCTAGCCCTGATTTTCCAGCACAGATCTGCCTATCTGGAGCGGCATGTTTTCTTGCTTTTCCCATTTTTAAGAGAGCTGACATTTTTACTGTTGATCGTCCCTCTACTTCACAGGAGAACCAATCCCCACCTCGCCAAATGTCCCCTTTTCTGCACTCACAGACTAACAATTAACTGTGATCACCGTTTAGCAGGTCAAGATTAGACAGACTGGGGGCCTGAAGGGACACACGCATACAGCTTCCCAGCTGCTCCACTACCAACCAGAGTTAGTTCCCTTTCTGTGCAGCCATCTCTGTGAGCACGGCGGCCGTGGCTGTGAGCGGCAGGCCCAGTCATTAGATCTCTAGATGCCCCCACTGGCTGCTCTTTTTCTCCCCTTTGTGTGTGTGTGTGTGTGTGTGCTGACTGGGAGTGGTGGTATTGGAGATTACATCGGAGCAGTGACGAGTGTCAGTACAGAGCTCTGGTCCAGTCTGTTGTGGTCTGCTGCAACAGCGCCGCAGCCTGACCACCCCCACCCTGACCCCATAACCACTCCTAAATATCCTGCCTGCATTGCCTCAAGAGACGTAGAGGGTGATGGGGACTGGCACCGGAGGGGCCGCCCTGGCTGGTGCCTTTGCTGGTGGTCTCAGTGGCCTATTAGTGTCTTGCTATGGGCCTGTCAAACTGACAAAACAGGGGCCTGTCAAATTAAGTAGGAGCTGAATATCGGAGATGAGTATTCAAAAGCACCAAGGGACCTGGTAGTGGGGAGGAGTGAGGAGAACCAGGATGAGGAAACCACCGGTGCTAATGTCGACGCTAAGTGAGAGTGACATTAGGCTAGCTGATCGGAGAAGGAAAAATGGAAAAGCAGAAAGAGAGATAGAGAGGAAGAGTAACACTGGTTGATAATGGTGGTGTGGTTGTCCTGAGGAGACTTGTTAATGGCCAGTCCAGACAGAACCAGACAGCTACCGTTCCCAGGGATCTGAACCCAGGTAAAGCGCTCCAAGTTTGGCCCAAACAGCTCGGAGTTACAGCACTTCCACTTAATGAGATTAGACTGATCCACCATGAGCGCAGGTATGTGTGTTTCTGCACATGCAGCAGCCAATCATCCCAAAACACAAAACCATTTATTGGAACAATAAGTGTCCTCAGCTGGCCTGCAAGGCTCTGCTGACTGTTTGTGTCAGTATGCACATGAAATAACAAGCATTTATCTGGGCACCAAAGGCATTTTTAGCTTTTTCTGTTCTGTGTTTTAATACACAATTAAACTGCCTCTACTGTCTCTATATTTAACTCTTGAGGCACATCTGATGCAGATCCTTCAGGCCATTGCGAAGCCATGCAGTTTAACTGCTGCATAACAGCAAAGATCAGGCACTGAATGTAGACAGGAAAGTTCAGATTTTTTAAAATGTCAAATATCAGTGTGTTTGTAGAAAAGAGAAGAAATCCTCGGAGAAACAGAAGGCAAATGTGGAATATAACACGAGGGGTTCTTAACTTCAAAGATCCAAAAATCTGATTTCTAGATAAGATCATCGTTCCAGAACAACTAGTGACGAGCCAATCCTGTTTATTAAATTTGGTTACAACTCATTAACAAAATAGATATCATTGCATTTCCACAATTGTTTGTTTGTGACCCTAATTTGCTCTAATTATAAATTAACGTAATTACTTTTAATGACTCAGCAAATAAAGCACCTTTGATGACAGAAAAAAACCAAAACAAGGAAAACACAATTTAAAGTGCAACAAAGGCTGCAGACACTCAAGGACAGTTATAACGTACGCCAACCTGGTGTCGATAAACACACTCTCTGCTTTCATTGAGCTCTCTAAACCAATGAAATTATGAAAATAATTTTCCCAGATTCAGTTTTTACTCAGAAATCCAAGTTTTGCAAGGTAAACACATCCCTAACCTAATAAAGTATCTATTTATGTGGTTAATGCATAAAATTACCACTGTAATTAAAAAAGGAGCACAAAAACTGGTACATTTTTGAAGAATAAAAACTATTCTGATATGAATTTTGAGATATGATCCTAAAATGTACCCCACATTGCACCAGTATTACATGATCTGTAGAGGTTCCAACTAACTCAGTCAGCAGTGATCCTGTTTATGGAGCTGTTTCTTTAGGCAGAGACTGGTATGTTGTTCCTGGAGAGTCTTCTCTGCTCCAGTGAGGGATTTACTGGGTTTTAGAAAGTTGCTATGATGTTCTAATAAAACTTCAACTAAAACACTTGTAGCTTTATCAGATCAAGCTACAACAGTCTTTTTGCAAACACACACATTACTTCTGCAGAGGATCTTTGCTGAGGTGCTAGGCTAATGTTAGCTTGCTTTTTGCTTTCTTCTTGTTTCGATGTGATTTGTTTTATAATTCAGCTCCTAACATGTCTTTGAGTTGTTCTGCTGCCTTAGAAGTGGACCTTGAACATTGTTTCTTGTTATAAAAGGCCTATTTGGGTTTCTCTCACAAGGCTGTTGGCTGATTCTTGGCTGCACAGTGTAGATGGTACACTGAGACTTAGATTGTTGAAAATAGCTCTGTTTGTTGTATCTAATCAGCAAATTGCCAAATTGTGAAATATTGTGTTTTTTCTAAATGTCCAAATGTCAGTTAGTCAGTCATTTTCTACCACTTATTCCACAGTGGGTCGCGGGGAAGCTGGTGCCTATCTCCAGCAGTCTATGGGTAAGAGGTGGGGTTCACCCTGGACAGGTCGCCAGTCCATCGCAGGGCATGTCCAATTGTGTAGAAGAAAATTTCTTTCTCTTCTTCTCTTGTTTGGTTGCAGGCCTGCTGTCACACCTTGATGCAGAGCTGAAGTCACTTCCTCTTCATCAGTGGACTGCATAAAAGCTACGGTCATCCAGCGCCACGCCCCTTCCCCTTGCAGGTGACGTGGTTGTCGGTGAAGCTCAATCCTGTGTAATGAGTAACTGACAGTAATTCTGTAGTTAGATCTTCTTTTTTTGGTGAACAGTTTTATTTAAGATATCTAGATGTAGATGGGAAGTTTGATGCCATTTTCTTTCAGCTAGTTTTCTGCTGTTTTGTGGCCAGCCATGGAGCTGTTAGGTTCAGGAGCTTTAAGTTGTTGGTTATTTTACATGTTTTGTGTTACAACCCAGACTCCTGGACTTCCATTCTAAGGTTCTAACATCCATAAGGGTTACTTGGAAAAACTCTGAGCTCTCCCTTTAACTTCACATCTGTGCTGCGACGCTTCAGCTCTGTACTTCAGCATTTGTTCAGCGCTCTTAGCAGAACTCTGAGAAGCAGGAGGAGGTGAAAGTGTCAGCAGCCGACGCAGTTCTGTGAGCATACATGCGTTCGTTGTGAGGGGCGCTGTGGCTCTGTGTGTTTTGGAGAAGGTTGCATCTCCTCCCCTGATGTCGCTGTGTATTGCTGAGACTGAGAGGCTGATGTACAGTGGCAGCTCCCCCCTCGCAGCCACAGGCCCGCCTAGAGCCACTGCAGATGATAGTTTTAATTGCTTTCAATCTTTCAGGCTAGTCCCTGCCCAGTGGCACAGAGTGTTTGTCTGCATGCATGTGTGCCATGGTGTTTCTGTGCTGCGTTTCACAGAGCGTGTGTGTGTGTACATGGGGTGTGTGTTCATGCTGAACTGTCTGTGAATCATGCACACATATGTGTTGTGTGTTTGATGAATGTGTTTCTCTGTTATGAGAGGAAGATTAACAGAGAATTAAGGCCTTGCAGAGATACATCTGATGCACACTTCTCTGCAGCTGAGAGATGTTCATCAGTCATTATGAATCCACATCCTATGACATGAATAACGCTGATGCTTAAACAGATCCCTATTTCCATAGAGGTTACATGTGTTTATAAATAATCAAGTTCAGGGTTTGCATGCGAAGACCGCAGAAAACACACTCAGTCCTTAAAAGCATTTAAACGCACTGAACTACAAAACCAGTTGATCAATAATTCAAAGCAGAATAGGTGATGGCAGAGAAAACAGTCTAGCATAGAAGTGGCTGTTTTTTTACTCCATGAGGAAATAAAACATATAAAGTTAGTCTAACCCAATCAAACAGAGAATTTTGTTTTTCACTACAATTTAATTTGATCGGCCAATGAAAGGTACCAGTATTGGGGGGGGGGGATGAGTCGGAGCTTCTACGGCAACCTTGAAGGGCCAAAAAGACTATACTAAAAGATGAGAAAAGCATAAATGATCCTGAAAACACTCAACTATAACAATTAGAGAACAAATTGACATTTATGAAAACACTAAAACTGGACATTTCTCCAAAAGTGATGAAAAGGTGAGACAGAAACTGGTCAGGGGAGCCTGACAAGAACCTGGAAGAGTTTCTGATTGGAACTGGTTGAGTCCTACATGTGAGAACAATCTCCAATGATCCTCTGTTCTACACAGGTCTTGAATAAGGATGGTTGAAAGTTAGAAGTCTTTTCTTGCCAAGGAAACATCCAGGCTTGCGTAAAATTTTCCAACCCTTCTGGAAGAATCACAGAGGATCCATTCCTACAGTAAAATATGGTGGTGGCAGCATTATGCTCTGGGGTTGCTTCTCTTCAGATGGCACTACTTCTTTTCAAGATGGATAAAATCATGAACAGTCACAAAAGACATAAAATTAGCCTTTTTAATGCTTTTTTTTTTTAGCATTCTGATCACCTTCAATAAATCATAATTCAATAAGCATAAAAACACAACATATGGGGTGTAGTCAAACCTTCACAATGATTATAAATTATTTAAAACACAGTTTGAGATTTATGAAACATTTTTAAAAAAATAATGTTTTTAATATTGCTAAAATAACCTCTACGTTTTTGTGAACAGAGCATGTTGTACCATCTGTTCTTATGGGCTAAAAGTTTATTTACACCCATAATGCACTGAAAAAAAACTATTAACCCACTGAGGAAAACACAAAGGCGTTTCCCAAAAACCTCATTTCTAATAAAACAAAAAATCGGAAATAAAAAGGTGGAACATCATGATGAAAACTGTAAATGAAAAAGTAACATTTCTGAAAACTGCAGCAGCTTCACTAACTGTCAGATTCAGTTTTTCTCTGTTGTATTTTATACATTTATTTCTAATAAAACTAACAAATAAAATGTTCACATATTTCCAGTAAAAAAGCTTTTATCAGATGCACAACAGAACCTTTAGATTGCCACATTTAAATCTTCAAATATTTATTAGAAAGGAAACTGGTGAAAAAAGGTCAGACTGAAAGGTAAAATGGACGTAATGAGACTCCTGTTTTATAGAAGCTCTGGGCAATCAGATAAAACCCTCTTAGCTGTTGTGTTTGATGCATTTATTTGATGATGAAGATGATTCTGTGAAATCTCACCTCCTGGCTGCTGGGGAACGACCCCCCCATGAAGCCAAACCACATCGTCAATCGACCTGTTCTTGAAAAAAACATGTAATCCATTTACACGGTGAGGGGGGGTGCATGTACAGCAAGCCTAACACTCTGCGCTCATCCTTTCACATCCACACACAAAGACACATCTGGCCTGGGGGTAAATTAAGCCTCAACATTCCCACAGAGGCTAATCTCCATCCATTTAGAGGGCTGTAATATTTAATCAGGAGGCCGTGGACCGTCTCCCAGCACCACATGCTGTGGCGTGGGTCATATGTTCACACAAAGGCCCGCCCAGGGGCGATGGAGGGGAGTTCACTGACTGCTAAAAGCCACAAAGCATTCAACCACAGAGCCTCACGTGCTGCTGTACTACATGGTGCTGCACCTTTTAAGGTGGAGACGGGAGAACTGAGGGGTCTCCGAGGATGTAGAGAAGAGTTTATATATTTTCTTGTACATACGTGTTCTGGATGCAGAGGTTCCCCGCCCAGGGCGCCCTTCTGTTGGGGACGAGCAGTCAAAAGAAATTAGAAGTTACCTGTCAGTTTTCCCCCTAACTTACTTTTTTATTGTTAATTTGCATGTGTCAATGGGGAGTGGGTGCCCCCTGTGGTTGTACAGGGTAATTACTGTAAAAAACGATGGCGATGGCCAAATATTGCTAATGAGTTTGATTCACAGCATCTGAATCAAAGGGCTATTTCACAGTTTTTTCTTATTTGTGGTGGAAAATATCTGAACTATATTTAATTATCTCTAGTTGGACGTCTAAACTACTTAGAATGGATTCTTCTGGACAGAACAGAGATTCTTTAAAACACATAATAATGCACTACTTTCATGTTTAATGACTATAGCATAGCCAGACTGTTCTACTTTTTAAATGCAGAACAAATAATAAGTGGACAAAATGACCTGACTATGCTTTCTTTGGTAATAGGAGATATAAAAAAAATTTATTCCATTATCTTGTTGTAATTTTTTAATTGTTACATAATAAGAATATTTCTTTCAGTTAACGATACATTTAGCTTGCTTTTTCACAGTAGCCTAAAATAGAAACCTGTTCATTAAAATTTGCTCATAGCAATTCAAAAAAAATTCTAAATTTGAAAATTTAGAACCAATAAGCAACTTTAGGTATTTTTTAAACAGATTCTTCAAAATTATTAGTCGATTCCTGAATTCAGAGCTATCAGCTGAAATAAGCGCTATGACGGATGGATTTTTGTTGCATTTCCTCTGACTTTTATTGAAGCACGCAGAAAATAATTAAAAAGACATGAATCAAAATCTACAAACAGTTCCTGAGTTTAGCTTTTACAGTGCCTTGCGAAAGTACTCGGCCCCCTTGAACTTTTCCACCTCTTGCCACATTTCAGGCCTCAAACATAAAGATATAAAATTCTAATTTTTTGTGAAGAATCAACAACAAGTGGGACACAATCATGAAGTGGAATGAAATTTATTGGATGTGTCAAACTTTTTTAACAAATAAAAAACTGAAAAGTGGGGCGTGCAATATCATTCGGCCCCCTTGCGTTAATACTTTGTAGCGCCACCCTTTGCTGCAGTTACAGCTGCAAGTCTCTTGGCGTATGTTTCTATCAGTTTTCACATCGAGAGACTGAAATTCTTGCCCATTCTTCCTTGCAAAACAGCTGGAGCCCAGTGAGGTTGGATGGAGAGCGTTCGTGAACAGCAGTCTTCAGCTATTTCCACAGATTCTCGATTGGATTCAGGTCTGGACTTTGACTAGGCCATTCCAACACCTGGATACGTTTATTTGTGAACCATTCCATTATAGATTTGGCTTTATGTTTTGGATCATTTCCTTGTTGGAAGATAAATCTCTGTCCCAGTCTCAGGTCTCTTGCAGACTCCAACAGGTTTTCTTCCAGAATGATCCTGTATTTGGCCCCATCCATTTTCCCATCAATTTTGACCATCTTCCCTGTCCCTGCTGAAGAAAAGCAGGCCCAAACCATGATGCTGCCACCACCATGTTTGACAGTGGGGATGGTGTGTTCAGGGTGATGAGCTGTGTTGCTTTTACACCAAACATATCGTTTTGCATTGTGGCCAAACAGTTGGATTTTGGTTTCTTCTGACCAGAGCACCTTCTTCCACATGTTTGGTGTGTCTCCCAGGTGGCTTGTGGCAAACTTTAAACGAGACTTTTTATGGATATCTTTGAGAAATGGCTTTCTTCTTGCCACTCTTCCATAAAGGTCAAATTTGTACAGTGTACGACTGATTGTTGTCCTATGGACAGACTCTCCCACCTCAGCTGTAGATCTCTGCAGTTCATCCAGAGTGATCATGGGTCTGGAGTGAGGTTGCTGCACTGAAAGTAAAGGGGCCGAATAATATTGCACGCCCCACTTTTCAGTTTTTTATTTGTTAAAAAGGTTTGACACATCCAATAAATTTCATTCCACTTCACGATTGTATCCCACTTGTTGTTGATTCTTCACAAAAAAATTTGATTTTATATCTTTATGTTTGAAGCCTGAAATGTGGCAAGAGGTTGACCAGTTCAAGGGGGCCGAATACTTTCGCAAGGCACTGTATTCTGAGTAAACCTCTAATGCAGTTGCTCCCAAAGCTGGGGTGGATTATCCAGTGTGGGGTCTTCAGAAATCAAACCAAACCTATGAAATTTCCAAAACAATATTTGTTTTAAAAATGTTACAGGTGATAAAACTACTGAATTAGAAATAATTTACTGGTTGTTGATGCTATTTCTACTCTTTTTTTTTTATTTACTTCCTAGTAATGCCTGTATATTCGACCAATAGTCTTTGCCCTTTTTATATTATTTTGGGATCAGAAGGAAAAGTTTGGGAGAAACGCTCCAGAGTGAATTTTAGCTTACTCTTTTGCAGCATTGCTCCTCACACTCTAAAGTGAGTTCAATAAAACTTTGAAAAGAGATATTTTGAATGGGATAACATAATTTTCAAAAGGCTTAAAATGATCCAAATTTGCTTGTAGTTCAGGAATTTATACTTTGGTTATTTAACATTAAACTAATCTCATTTCTTTCATTTTTTTATTTTTCTGTGTTTCACTTTGTCTGTGTGACCTTATTTTTCTGACAACCATTTTATTTTAGATATTCTGGTGGAAAAATAACTGTAGCACTTTTTTTTTTAATTGGAGCCTTTAGATGACCTCCACTCCTCTCTAAAACTGTCCCAAAACTCTTCTTAAAGGTCGTCTCTATTATTATTGTTGCTCTTATTCTGCCATCTCCTCCCTCGTTGTTTTAGTGTGAATTTTTGTGACAAAGGACACGCAGCGAGCTCAGAGGCGGACGATCCGGTGTTAGGCGTCCTGCCTGCAGGTACCACGCCGGACACAGCCAACCTCTCTCACACTCACACCCAGAAAAGGTCAGGTCTCGCACCACCAGTGTGAAAACCTGCAGCTTGAACACATTCAGCACATCTGTTTTTACCAGCTCATCCCTGCGTGTGCATCTGAACTCACTGCAGTGCACGCTCAACTTGACCAGCAACTGAGACACAGCCTCTGCTGTGATTTTGTCTTTTAGGAAAGTGAACATTTGCGTTGCTAAACGGCAAGTGATAAAAGTGTCATGCGAGCAGCCATTGTAACGCCTGCTCCCTGATTCGGGTTGACTCTAATGGGGAGCCCTGGTGAATTTTTCATGCAGCCTGGAGGGGAGGAAGAGCAACCGCGCAGCCATGTTACAACCTCTAAGAGAAAAAGAAAGAAACTGTGCAGCAGAGCAAAAACCAAATAAAGTTGAGGTGTTTGTTTGCCTCCATTGTGCTGCTGGTGGGTTTTAACTGAACGAAAACAGATTGAATAAAGTTAGATTAGAGCTGAACAGGGTCTTTTTCTGCAGGAATAGCAAACAGAACTGCACACCTTCTTGTAGGTTGAGGGTGAAGGTTGAGGGTGACCTTGAAGATGAAGATTTAGTAGCAACAGCAATCTTTGCAAAAGTCCTGAACTTGACCCAAAAAAGCAGTTTTTTCTCTTTTTTTTCTCTTATTAATACTTCCCAAGCTCCTTTTTATTAACAACTTGGATTTTCTCCCGATCATCGTTTCTGCACCAACTCCTGAAGATCCACTGTAGCTCTTATGAATAAAAGCGATTGAATAATAACTAAGATCTCAATTTAATGGGATGAAATTTCTGCAAGAAAGATCTAAAAAAAATTACCCATCTGTTCAATGCACACATGCCGCTGCTCACGCAGATAGCTCCTAGCACTGTCTTGCATATGCAAATATGTTTTGCCTGGAAATCTATTAGAGGTTGCTCGAAGGAATCCAGAACGGTCCTCCTTCTGTCTCCCTTCTCCACCGCCTCGCGCAGGACTCCCTCTCGCAGTCCATCTCCTCTCACGTGGAAAACATCTTCACCAGCTCCACTCGCGTGGACATGCAGTCAGTCAGTGGGCACCGCCTCGCCTCAGACAGCTTACACCACCATGGGCCAATATGCAGATCTCACAGCGGCCCTGTCCGCAAGCAGAACAAGGAGGCCCTGCAACTGTTTGCTCAGTTGGATAATACATGCAACATAAGGACACAGAATAATTATCTGTTCTGTAAATTTCTCCTTATGTTAAGTACCTAAAAGTCCCAATTTGGTGCAAAAAGAGAAGAATAAAGTGCAAAAGCAAAAAAGTGACATTTAAACAGGACATTTCTTCTTTATAGAAGCACCTTTAACTTCTATTACAGCTGCAGATCTTTTTGACGGTATTTCTTTACCAGCTTTGACATTTTTGCCCATTATTCTTTGCAAAATAGCAAAAGCTCAGTCAGATTGGATGGAAAGCATCTGTAAAGCAACTTTCCATTCCAAATTCCCATCAAATCTGACCAGCTTCCCTGTCCCTGCTGACTAAAAGTATCCCCGCAGCATGACGTAGCCACCACCGTGTTTTACATTATAGGATGGTACATTCAGGGTAATGAGCAGTTGCATCTGACCAGAGCAGCTTCTACCATGTAAGTGTTGTCCCCTACTGAGAACAGAGTTTTTATGGTTTTTCTTTCAATAATGCAGTTCCTCTTCCCACTCTTTCTATAGTGTACATCTGTAGAGTGGAGATGTCCACAGGTTTCTTCCTGTGTCCAGTTATCTTCCCATCAACAATGACCTGGTTCCCTTTCTGTGTTGAAGAAAATTCTCCCCACAGAATGATGCTGCCACTACCATGTTTCCCTGTGGACATGTTGTGCCTTGTTTTAAAAACCATGTATCCATTTTCTTCCACTTCATAATAATGTGCAGCTTTGTGTTGGTCTATCACACAAAATCCCAATTTAAAAACAACAAAAATTTGTAATTGCTGCAAAATGTGACCGTTTTGCATGGTACAGTGAACTCCATTTTGCTTTAAAACAATAAAAAATTTCGCCTGGTTTTAAATTCAAAGGTTTAAAATTGATATTTATTTCTAACGTTTTGCATGAATACATGTATGTGGAATAACTACTGCTCTTAGGCAGAGATGCACAAAGAGGAGATTAAGGTCTATGCGTGTCACTGTGTGCGCACCAGAGGGCTGAGAAGGCAGGCTTGGGCAGATGGTCCACAAAGGTGTTACCACACAGTGAGTGGGCACCGCGATTGATGCATTGCAACATCCAAGAAGGTGGAACATTTGGCTGCTGACCCGCAGTCAGAACTCATTGGTCCTGCCTTCTCCTTATTTAGCTGCAGCGAGAGAGCCGACGGGTGATTTGGTCAGGATAAACACTCTGAACAGCAGTACTTCTCCACCCTGAAGGAAAGCATGCGTGGGGCTGTGTGCTGGAAAAACTTCTTCCTTTTCTCTGCAAGGAGGTCACCATGGTGGTGCAGGCAGGGCAGGATGAGCACACGGAGCCGTGGAGACCAACAGAGGCAACACACAGGGTTACTATTACACTTGGATGGAGAAGATCTGACCCTGAGCCTGTTCTGAGGGGCCTCTGTTAGTGAAGCGACTCCATATGTCTTGATTTCTGCAAATAACATGTAACACGTGTCTCTCATGTTTGTTTGAAGAAATATGGAAACAGAGCAGCCTATAACTTTTATTTTCTCCTTCACCATCACTGCAAGTCGTCTGGTAGAGTTAGAGCTACAAAAATATATTTATGTTTTATACATTTCATAACCAAACAGTCTGTGCTTTCATAACTCCTCAAATAATGACCAGGTGAATCATTTGTGGGCAATAAAGTCAAACTTTCTTTAAAACGTTTGGAAAATGAGATGATTACAAAAAAGCAGTTTGAGAGTTCAAAGACGAACTAATTTCATTTAATGACAAACAGTGTTAGTTATGCACATGAGGTTTTATTACAGACCCAACAGCACTCTTACATCAGCTGGAACATAGAAAATTCATGAGTGAGTGTGATAACCAAAGGCAACATTACAGCAACAAGATAATTGCTTTTTTGGCTCAGGGTGAAGTTAAAACCATCAGTGCTACACAGCAGCTTATAGCTTTAATATCATTATATGTCCACATTTTACATATGGTGCGTTTTTCAGGCTGTTTCATCGAGACAGATTTATCATTTCAGCCTGATTATGTTTTACTGAATAATATCTTTTAATAAACAGCAGTTTTTAGAAGTTAAATAGCATTTTTAATATTGACTGGCGACAGTTTTTAGAGATTACATGTTTTTGTTATTCTACTGTGTAATTACATTCATAAATAAAATGAACAAAGTTTGTTTTGTAAAACTTTATGTTTTTAGGTTATTGGTGCAGATTTCTGTTACTGAATGCATGTATGATGATAGAAGTTATTACGAGACCAAGTCCAGAGCGCCCCCTTATGGATGCATCTGGAATGTCAGCTTTAGTAGTACACACTGATCCACTCGGTAAATTTAAAAAAGAAAACTTCAATATTTTAAGAAAGGTCTACATCTTTTACAGCTTCTAAAACACAACAAGAGAAGCCAATGATTTTCTGCAAAATGGGCAAGTTCCAAAGCTTTAAAGTTATTTTTCTTTGTAGCAGAAAGTATTTAGCACAGCAGCGTTGCCATGTTTTAGAGTCATATAAAACTCTGCAGCAGTTCAACAACTGACCCTCCAACAAATGGTGCTGTTGCAGATAGACAAAGTTTCCAGGGCAGGATTCTAACACAAATTAAAGTAGAAAATGTTTGGTACAACACAAAGTATTTTTGCTTTTACTTTAACAGTAATGGGACCACAAACATTCAGCGACTTTTACTCTAAAACAGGCTTAAACATGGCTAAATACAGCAGCCGTTTAGAAAGAAGAGTGACCCATATCTGGTGCTTGTTGCTCAACCACAAGGTTTCAACCCAAAAGATGTGTCCGCCTTTCTCTCAACAAGGCATTTGTGCAAAACTCATTTCATTAAAATATTGCATGTTTAATCTATAACTAAAAAAATTAACTAAATAAATGTATTTTTGCATTTTTTTAATAAAAACAATTATGTTTGTACTTTTCTTTCTTAGCTATAGTTTGCAGAGAGAATAAAAAATTATTTCCTTGTAAAAATATATCAGTCGAAAGAATTAGACCTAAAAACTCCACAGTGTAATGAATGTTAAACATGAAACAATGGAGACAGTCATCAATATCTGGTGAAAATTTGGAATAGCAGCAATATTAGAAAACCTGGATTTCAATCCTCAATACTTCCATTTCCTACAAACCCCTCAAGCTGCTTTTTACATTGTGGTTAAGTATTTTAATGAATAACGGACATAAATGGTGATAAAAATGCTAAACTCTCACATGTCATTTAAATTAGCTGTATATTATTATCTGAACACTCTTATACTCACTTTGGTTCGGATTCCTGTTTGAACCAGTTGACTGATTAAACCATGATACCTGAAAGGACCCAGTTGGCCTCAGACTAACCAGGTTATTGCAGTTTTTCTGTATATTTTCACCAAACAGATTGTTTCCGGTTTTCAGTTGAATTGTGCAGGATATATAACAGGGCTGTGTAAACCTTGCTGTTCAGTTCTTCCTTTCTAGACTCTATAAACATGCACTGATCCTTCTTTGCATCATCCTCTGAATCAGGATGATTCATGTGGTGATGCACAGCTTTACCTTTATGTGTGCATTTATGTATGTTTTACCAATATGTGTATGAGACCAGATCCAATTTTTGGACAAACTGGAGTTTTAATAAAAAAAAATTTTTTAAATCTCTTTTGAGACAAAATATCTGTCTGTTGGAGTTTGACCTGATCCTGGAAAATCTCAATAAGCTGCGGCTCAATTACCTCTGAAAGTCTAAACCTTTGCAGGCAGGTCCTTTCTCTCTTTTTAACCAAAAACATATTTAGTCTTAGAAAAATCAACATCAACAACTGACACTATTAATAGTTCAAAATGTTTCACAACTTACTTTAGTCCAAAAAGTAGTAAAATGTTTTTGTCATATTTTTAGCAGAAAATTTGACCAAAGGTTAAAAAACTGTTACATTGTCAGTCAGTCATTTTCTACCACTTATTCCATAGTGGGTCGTGGGGGAGCTGGTGCCTATCTCCAGCAGTCTATGGGCAAGAGGCAGGTTCACCCTGGACAGGTCGCCAGTCCATTGCAGGGCAACACACAAACAACCACACACATTCATACACCTAAGGGCAATTTAGAGAGACCAATTAACCTAACAGGCATTTATTTGGACTGAGGGAGGAAGCCGGAGTACCTGGTGAGAACCCATGCATGCACAGGGAGAACATGCAAACTCCATGCAGAAAGACCCCAGGCTGGGAATTGAACCCAGGACCTTCTAGCTGCAAGGCAACAGTGCTACCAACTGCACCACCATGCAGCCCCCTGTTACATAGTTTTATATGGAAATAAATCACCAACTTTGAGATTTAAAAATGAAAAGGCAAAAATTAGAACTTTGAATTTGAAGGTGTTAGTGGAACTTCAGTAGTAGTGTTTTGCTATTTGTGCTGTAGAAAAAGGTCAGATGTATGAGTGCATTGAGCCAAGATGGAGGACCACAAAAACACAAATAATATTTGGAGATTTTACAGGAAACAGAGTCTGAAGGGCTGCACAGAAGAATAGCTGTAAGTTTAAGAAAGACTTGTGAACAGCAGTACCAGTCCCAAACTCACCTCCACAGCCTGACCTCTGTCTGCATGAACCAACACATCAAGTCAGTCATCATCCACCACCAACACGTTCCCACTCAGCTCATACTCAATGGTGCCCCAGTCGAAGATGTTTCCCTTGGGGACTTTATGCCCGTAGTGCCAGGCTTGGATCATGCTCCTGGAAAGCACAAAGTCCCACATGTTCACGTCAGTCATCTCCCCAACAAAGCTCTGTGTGGCCTCCAGTCCTCCCAGGTGTTTGTCCGGGTCCTGGCCCAATAGGATGGTGCCCTTCGGACGGATGCTGTGACCCGGCTTGTAGACCTGGTAGGTGCTGCGTTTGCCTTCCACCCAGAAGGCAGTGAGACCCGTACGAGACTCCCAAGTGAGGCAGAGGCTGCTGCGGAAGGTGCTGAGTGGCGGTAGGTGGAAGAAGACACCGTCGCCACTCAGGTAGAAGGAGACGCGGCCGTCTTTTTCACGCCACACGTTGAGTTCGTCGTAGTCAGCCGTGCGGTAGGCAAACAGGATGATCTGCCGCTCCTCCGGCAGCTCGGTGGCCACACGCATGCAGAGGGTGAAGGCTCTGAGACCCATCTCCTTCTGGGGGATCAGGGCCACGAAGCTGAAGTCCGTCTCATAGGGGAAGACCAGGACTTTCTCACTCAGGCCTGCTGGAGTTCATGAAACCAAAACTTCAATTCAATAAGGTTCTCATGGAGTTTACACAATACTTCTAAGCATTTCTAATGAGGTTCACATTTAGGTTTATAACCAGGTGGATATAAACTGGTGGTGTGATGGTACAAATATTTGTCACTCAAATGACTCTGCACTAAAGCAATCCACACCAAACTAATGCAACAATGAACCACACAGTGGTTTCAGTTTTAGTGGGAGGCAACAGTAAAGCATGGCCATGTAAAACGTTGGTTATAGCAAGTTGTTTGTGTATTTATTGTGTATCTCCATGATATCAGGCATAATTCTTCCTTACTAGTCTTTGGCTTTCCATAGAAGCCTCTGAACCCTTGATAGTTTCATAGTAACCATTTAATACGCGACCAGGCAACACTACACACTAAACACCACTAGATACTTAACAAGTGCCCCCTAGAGTTCAAACAGTGTCATACCGGGTGAATGAATGTTAACATTTTACACACCGTTTGTATTTTCCCATTCGGAGAATTGGTTTTAGTTCTGTCCAGTGTTTTATGTGGCATTGAGACCAAATTAATGAAACAAACACTGTGTTTTTTTTTTACTGGATGTTTCCAAGGCAACATCATAAGAAAAATACTTGGCGTGGTTTTAAGGCAAAGACTGAGTCGAAAGCTGATTATACAGACGAGTGATCCTCTATGCAACCTATATTTAAGGGATAAATAATAATAATAAGGATACTGTTACAAATATTGAGTTAACAAATTCTGCTGTTTGGAGAAAAATCTTCTAAATGTCATCATTAAGCCCCTTAACTTTTATCTGTTCATTACATTTATTTCCAACGCCAGAATTTCCTTCATTTTAAGGATGTTGGATTTATCTGATGACCTCCGGAGATACATTTCTGCCCACACATAAAGAACCATTCCACCAATAACAGTATTAAAAATGTTTACCTTGTGTGGTTAAGGAAGGAGTCAAAGAGACACCAAGCAGAACCGCCATGATCATCACAGTGTTGATGCCCTGCAAAGACACACAGGTCATCCAGATTAGCAACTGAAAACTCATCTATAACTAAACATTATATTAGTAGCCACCGAGTTCACTAAGAAAGAAAAATTATTTTTACCATTTTGAAGCAGTTTGTTCTCCAGCAGCTCAGTCTGTCCCACTCATCAGTAAGAGGAACCCAGTCCTCTTCCCTCCTGGTACAGATTATGATGTAACCTCCTGGAGAGACGTTCTGACAATAGGCTCGGTGTGTGTGGTCCATGTGACTGAGGCTCACATCATTTTATCCGCACATGTACCATGAAGGATGGGTGTTTTCAGACGTTTTGAAAAGACCTGTAATGTACCTCTGGCCCTTACATCCATCCGCTGATCAGGATTTCATCAGGATAAAAGAGGAAAAACAACTTCATTCCAGCATGTCTCAGGTGAATTAGTTTCTTGCTTTGAAACGTTACAGACCAGAAGAAATATTAAAGAAATAAAAGAAATGTATTTTCAAAGATGCACGAGTTGCAGATCAAGAAATCTTTTCAGTTTGATACGTCCTCAGTTTTACTCAATATTCTTGCCCATCGGAAATAAATACTTTTATTAATGCAAACAAAACACTTTGCTGTGTTGTCAGTAAAACTGTTTACAGTTCCCTGTCTGTGTGTCACTACCAGAGGTGGGTAGAGTAACCAACAATTGTACTTAAATAAGAGTAGTATTACTTCAAAATGCTTTTACTCAAGCAGAAGTCAAAAGTATTTTTTTACAAACAAGGACAAGCTGCTACTACAGAACTACAGGCCTATATCAAACCTCCCCTTCATCAGTAAGATTATTGAAAAATCTGTGTTTCAGCAGTTAAACAACTTCCTAACAACAACCAACCGCTTCGATGTCTTCCAGTCAGGCTTCCTGCTCACCACAGTACAGAGACGGCTCTTGTCAAGGTGTTCAATAACATCCGTATAAATGCAGACTGTGGAAGAACCACAGTGCTGGTATTATTGGACCTTAGTGTAGCATTCGACACTGTTGATCACTCCATTTTATTAGAGTACCTGGAAAACTGGGTCGGCCTTTCTGGTACAGCACTCAACTGGTTTAAATCCTACTTGAAGGACAGGGACTTTTTTGTGTCAGTAGGTAACTTTACATCAGAGACACAAAAATCACATGTGGCGTTCCCCAAGGGTCCATCGTAGGGCCCCTTCTATTCAATATCTACATGCTCCCCCTAACTCAGATTTTAATAAACAACAACGTAAGTTATCATAACTATGCAGACGACACACAGCTATACGTTACGATGTCACCAGGTGACCATGAACCCATTCAAGCGCTGGGTAAATGCTTAGAAGAAATCAATGCATGGATGGGCCAAAATTTTCTTCAGCTGAATCAAAACAAAACTGAAGTAATAATCTTTGGACCAAAGGAAGAGCGTTTAAAAGTTAGCACACAGCTTCAGTTAATACAGCTAGAAACCACCAGTCAGGCTGGAAACCTGGGTGTAGTGATGGACTCAGACCTGAACCTTCAGAGGAACATAAAGACAGTAACAAGGTCGGCCTTCTATCACCTAAAAACATCTCCAGGATTAAAGGACTAATGTCTCAGCAGGACCTTGAAAAACTAATTCATGCGTTCATCTTTAGTAGAATTGATTACTGCAACGGTGTCTTCACAGGTCTGCCTAAAAAGTGGATCAGACAGCTGCAGTTGATCCAGAACGCTGCTGCCTGCGTCCTCACTAGAACTAAGAAAGTGGAGCACATCGGCCCGGTTCTAAAGTCCCTACACTGGCTCCCTGTAGCTCAGAGAATAGACTTTAAAATACTTCTGTTAGTCTATAAATCACTGAATGGCTTAGCACCAAAATACATTACAGACTTGTTGTCAGTGGATCAACCACCCAGACCTCTCAGGTCTTCTGGCTCAAATCTACTCTGCAGAATCAGAACCAGAACCAAACATGGAGAAGCAGCTTTTAGTTCTTATGCTCCACTAATCTGGAATAAACTGCCAGAAAACTGGAAAAGGGCCGAAACCCTAAGTTGCTTTAAATCAAGATTAAAAACTTTTTTGTTTAGAGCGGCCTTTGACTGGGCCATCTAAACATTATTAGTTGCGTTTTCAGTCCAGTTTTCCTTTCATTTTCTTATCCATCATTCTATTCTCTTTATTTTCTTTTACTTTTTTAAATTACCTCTGTTGTTTGATTTTATCATTTGATTTGTTTTTCTGTGTCTGTATCTGTGTTTATTTGCTTTGTGATTGTATTGTAATTCTATGTACAGCGCTTTGAGTCTCGTTGCTGAAAACCGCTGTATAAATAAACTTACCTTACCTTACCTTACCTTACAAACATTAATTACCTGTTTCATGTCAAGCCATGGCATATCAATAAGAGCTTGGACTTTCACTAGGCCACTCCAAATTCTTCATTTTGTTTGTTTGAGTGATTCAAAGGTGGACTTAATGGTGTGCTTCGGATCATGGTCCAACTGAAAACCCAAGGTCACAACTGATAGCTGGAGATTTTTCAGGATTTCTTCAGGATTTTCTACTAGAGCAGAGTTCACGGTTCAGAGAATTACACCAAGTCTTCCAGGTCCTGCAGAAGAAAAGCAGGAGATCAAAACCAACACCTTATTGGCTGTTGCTATGACGATGCTGTGTTAGTTTTTCTCCAACAGGAAGGCTATTTTGTGACCTCCTGGATGAGTCGTCTTTGTGGCCTCGGAGGAACGTTGGTAGCCTGATCACTCCTGAGAAGGTTCACCACTGCAGCCGCTCTTAAGGCCAAAACCCCTTCTAACCCCAACAAGTCAAGACTTGTTTCTAATCTGTTGTTGAAGATGCTGTGTTGTTTTTTGAGATCTCAAAGCCTACTTCATGTTGTAGGACAGGTTCTGTTTAGATGATTTCTTGAATCTACAACTGGGCTGCACGGTGGCACAGTTGGTAGCACTGTTGCCTTGCAGCAAGAAGGTCCTGGGTTTGACTCCTTTCTGCACAGAGTTTGCATGTTTTCTCCATGCATGCGCAGGTTCTCACTGGGTACTCCGACTTCCTACCACATTCAATATACATGACTGTGTGGAAAAAAGCAATAACAATAGAAATCTGTATTCAATTCAGTTTTATTTATATATTCGCCAATTCACAACACATGTTGTCTCAAGGCTCTTCACAACAGTCATGTTCATACATTCCAATTAATCCTAATCATTGAACAGTTCAGTCAGATTCAGTTATTTATTCAAATTGGATAAAAAGTTTTTCTGTCTAAGGAAACCCAGCAGATTGCATCCAGTCAGTGACTTGCAGCATTCACTCCTCCAGGATGAGCATGTAGAGACAGTGAAGTCACTGGCGTTGACTTTGCAGCAATCCCTCATACTGAGCATGCATGTAGCGACAGTGGAGAGGAAAAACTCCCTTTTAACAGGAAGAAACCTCCAGCAGAACCAGAACCAGGCTCAGTGTGAGCGGCCATCTGCCACGACCGACTGGGGGTTTGAGAGAACAGAGCAGAGACACAAAGAGAACAAAGAAGCACTGATCCAGGAGTACTTTCTATGGGAAGGAAAAGTAAATGTTAATGGATGTAGCTCCTTTAGTCGTTTCATCTTGAAAGAAAGAACAGATAAACTCTCAGCCAGTTTTCAAGGTTAGAGTCTGAAAGAGACCACATATAATTAGTCACAGTAGAAGCTCAGTCATTTTCCATGTCTAGGAGAGAGAAAGGGTTAAACACTAAAAGACAGGGCTATGTGGATCATCGGTAGAAGGTGAGCATTAAGTTGTTGCCAGCAGAAGCTTGGACGATTCCCCTCTCCAGAAAGGTGTCACAGGTAGACACAGAGTCAGGCCAGGTGTAGCTTCTAGGAAGAGAAAAGAGAGAGAACATAAAGTTAAAAGCTGAAATAACAGCAAATAATGCAAAATTGGAGAGTAGTGTGAGAATGTAGCGAAGAGGGTGAAAGTGGTCATTATGTCCTCCAGCAGCCTAAGCCTATAGCAGCATAACTACACAGAAAGTTTCAGTTCAGATTACAGGTCCTTCTCAAAATATTAGCATATTGTGATAAAGTTCATTATTTTCCATAATGTAATGATGAAAATTTAACATTCATATATTTTAGATTCATTGCACACTAACTGAAATATTTCAGGTCTTTTATTGTCTTAATACGGATGATTTTGGCATACAGCTCATGAAAACCCAAAATTCCTATCTCACAAAATTAGCATATTTCATCCGACCAATAAAAGAAAAGTGTTTTTAATACAAAAAACGTCAACCTTCAAATAATCATGTACAGTTATGCACTCAATACTTGGTCAGGAATCCTTTTGCAGAAATGACTGCTTCAATGCGGCGTGGCATGGAGGCAATCAGCCTGTGGCACTGCTGAGGTCTTATGGAGGCCCAGGATGCTTCGATAGCGGCCTTTAGCTCATCCAGAGTGTTGGGTCTTGAGTCTCTCAACGTTCTCTTCACAATATCCCACAGATTCTCTATGGGGTTCAGGTCAGGAGAGTTGGCAGGCCAATTGAGCACAGTGATACCATGGTCAGTAAACCATTTACCAGTGGTTTTGGCACTGTGAGCAGGTGCCAGGTCGTGCTGAAAAATGAAATCTTCATCTCCATAAAGCTTTTCAGCAGATGGAAGCATGAAATGCTCCAAAATCTCCTGATAGCTAGCTGCATTGACCCTGCCCTTGATAAAACACAGTGGACCAACACCAGCAGCTGACACGGCACCCCAGACCATCACTGACTGTGGGTACTTGACACTGGACTTCTGGCATTTTGGCATTTCCTTCTCCCCAGTCTTCCTCCAGACTCTGGCACCTTGATTTCTGAATGACATGCAGAATTTGCTTTCATCCGAAAAAAGTACTTTGGACCACTGAGCAACAGTCCAGTGCTGCTTCTCTGTAGCCCAGGTCAGGCACTTCTGCTGCTGTTTCTGGTTCAAAAGGGGCTTGACCTGGGGAATGCGGCACCTGTAGCCCATTTCCTGCACACGCCTGTGCACGGTGGCTCTGGATGTTTCTACTCCAGACTCAGTCCACTGCTTCCGCAGGTCCCCCAAGGTCTGGAATCGGCCCTTCTCCACAATCTTCCTCAGGGTCCGGTCACCTCTTCTCGTTGTGCGTTTTCTGCCACACTTTTTCCTTCCCACAGACTTCCCACTGAGGTGCCTTGATACAGCACTCTGGGAACAGCCTATTCGTTCAGAAATTTCTTTCTGTGTCTTACCCTCTTGCTTGAGGGTGTCAATAGTGGCCTTCTGGACAGCAGTCAGGTCAGCAGTCTTACCCATGATTGGGGTTTTGAGTGATGAACCAGGCTGGGAGTTTTAAAGGCCTCAGGAATCTTTTGCAGGTGTTTAGAGTTAACTCGTTGATTCAGATGATTAGGTTCATAGCTCGTTTAGAGACCCTTTTAATGATATGCTAATTTTGTGAGATAGGAATTTTGGGTTTTCATGAGCTGTATGCCAAAATCATCCGTATTAAGACAATAAAAGACCTGAAATATTTCAGTTAGTGTGCAATGAATCTAAAATATATGAATGTTAAATTTTCATCATTACATTATGGAAAATAATGCATTTTATCACAATATGCTAATATTTTGAGAAGGACCTGTATTTAGTTAAACGGCGCTTATTTACAACAATGTCGTCTCAAGGCACCTCACAAAGGGTCCCACTGATGGTCATTGTTATACTAAAAACCACAATGATTGGGATACCTCTCTCTGTCAGATTGATTATAATCATTGGAAAAGAGAAGGGTTCATACATGTAGCAGAAATGGAGGGTGTGTTTGCACCTCAACCATAACTAAGCCGGTTTAGGCTAAACCTGACTCCCCCTTACTCCATCTAACAGGGAGGAAGGTTCCCTCCCTGATAAACTAAGCCACTCTAACTATAAACTTTATCAAAAAGGAAAGTTTTAAGCCTAGCCTTAAAACTTTCCTGTATAGGGGGGCAACCAGCGGCAACATGTATTTCCATTTTAAATGACAAATTGCTTGTTCATTTTTAGTCATTACCACCATTTTCCTGTTTCATATGGACCCTGTTGCTTCCTTAATGTGTAATGTGTGTAATCACATTATTTTACATGAATCGCAAACAGAAAAACACATTACTGGAACTCCATTAGTTAAATAGACGTTAAATAATTTCTCCACTTCATTCTTGCTCAAATAAAAGGTACTGAAGTAGAAGGCAACTGGACCTTCTAGTTTCTTGAAGAAGTTTCCCCTCCCAAAAATCCATCTGGGGAGACGAGTCAAGGATGCAGAGCAAGTTTAGTGTTGGTTTTTTTTTTTATTGTAACAGACTTCTTTCACTCCTCTTTTAAACCACTTGTTGCTCGAAATATGTGCATTGCTGTCTTTAAACAACTGTCCCTTGTCCTTGAGATGTAAATGAACTTCTAATTCTTGACCCGTTGAGTTTCACCTGATCTGCCCAACACAGAAGAGCAAACTAAGGTGGTCTAACATTTGATCTTTCTTACATCTGCCCTGCAGCTCTGACTCATCTGCCCTGGCAGTTTTCCAGCAGTTCACACCTTGGGACATGTGACCGTAACAACTCATGTTGCATCTTTAGGGACATGTTTGGATTGTCAGACATTGAACAGAGGGTAGTACCAGTGACTCTGGTGTCCCAGTTGCCTCATTAGTCACTATAACGGCCTGATACTTCCAACCATGTTGAGAACTGAGGAAGCCCTTTGGATCAGAGGTGAAACGTCTACAAGAAACAAGGGAAGTCCAGTTTCCTTCTACTCAAACATTTTGGGTTAGGTATGAAGCCCTTCGCCACAGCTGAAACTCAACATTTAAAAGGACAGCTTGTATCTGACGAGCATTCACTGCAGTGTTTATGTTAGGAGGTCAGAGGTCAAACACTACAACACACAACCTCTAAGGTAATGATTTAATAGGGACAAAATGAAAACAGAACCAGGCATTCATGTTATCAACATATCTACATTTAATACAGTTTATTAGGCTCTAGGATTTTTCCAGACAAAAAGAAAAACAGAACCCTAACCTGTCGCGAAATAAAATCTGATTAACGGCAGCAAATTATGTACAAAGCCTGCACCCCAGCACAACCACCAGGCCTAAGTCACCACAGACACATTCAGCTGTAAACTACTAAACACTAGATTGAAAACTCCTTTTATTACAGGAAATGCTGGGAATCCAGCATGCAAACACTTGGACTGAGGTACGGATACAGATGGTACTAACTCTTCCAGCATGTTGTTAGATGGCAGATGCTGGGGCAGTGATGCAACTGAACCTCAGATCCTTGTGACAGGGCAACAATTTGTCAAAATCTGCTAAATTCAACCATTCGATCTTCAGGCTTTTGGGAAAGGAGAAGAAAATGTACTTCATGCTTGATGCGAGCGTCCACTTTCATTCCAGGCAGCAGTAGTTATCATCCAGAAACATCATCTGGGAAGAATTCAGACTTCAGCAACAGCCAAATCAGCCAATGTCTCTCATCTCTCAAGTTTAAACATTTAAGCATTCAGTATTCATATCCAGCAATGTGAAATTGTTCTTTTTTAATTTTAAATGCAGCAATTTATTTTCTGTTCCCAGTTCAAGGTTTTTCCTGAAGCCTTTAACTGTTCTGTTAAAAAACATGTCTCCAAACAATGAGGTTTGACCCTTAACCTAAAGACATATTATCCATACATTCAACTTACCTCAATAGTCTGCATCAGGGTGTGATTGATATGCAAAGGAAAAGAGATCTACTCAAGGTTGTACAGTAAGGTGATGGGGACAGGTATGTATGAGGCGCCACCAGCAGGAAGAAAGGGGTGCTTGCTCCCTTTTCCTTCTAGAATCTTAGAAAACTCCTGAACTATCAAGTAAATCTTATTGACAACAGGTTTTTGGCATTTTAGAGACCACTGCGATGAAAAATGAGAAAAATATACTTAGATTAGACAACAAATGAAAGGCCAAGGTCTTCACAGATCCTGACACAAAGATGTCTGTTTCTTTGCTCCATATTTATATTGGAGAAACACTGGACTGTGATGCTTTCAGAAAACTGTGGCTCAGAGAAAGAGCGACACCGAGAAAGAAACCACAGCAGAGTGCACCTGAGAGCACAGTTTCTATCTGAGAACAGACAGACCCAAAACAGCATGGCAGAGAGAAGGATGAAGAGAATATTAGAGTGAACGGGGTCTTGAAGGGAGCAGCAGGCCATTAACACCGAGCCTCAGAGCGGGAAGTTTAACTGCACAAAAACAACAAAACAAAAAGGTAGGGGAGAAGAGGCAGGCCGAGGTGCTTGGCTCCCGTTTGGTAGTCCACAGTGTGGCTTTTTCTGCTTCTCTAAGGTCCGAATCCACGCAAGGAGTGATCTGCTCTCTACAGTCTTGTCTTGTCCAGGCTCTGTGCGTTGTACTGATTGGGAATACAAGCTTGTCTCTTCAGTAGTCCTCCACCCAACCGTTCTCCTGGATGAAGGCGTCGATCACTTCTTTCATCGCTAGGTTGGGGATCAGCTGATCCTGGGTCAGGGGACTCCGTGTGACTGGGTCAAAGTGACCTACCCGCTGCACAGACAAAAAATGAGCAATTCATTGTATTTGCGGGGTAAATATATTTGCATTACATTAAGAGAATATATTATAGGATGACAAAACACCTAAATCTTCTGGGTAACTCAATACTTCATCTTTACATCTGGCATTTATTCTGATTTAATAATCACAGGTTGCTACAGCAGCAGCATAGCAGCACTGTTATTTACGGTTACTTTACTTGTCTGATGCACAGATAAAGTACTTTGCAGAAGTGTTCATACCTCTGGAACCTTTCAACATTTTGTCACAGTCCAATTAAAGCATTAATGAAAGTCAGTGGGATTTTCTGTGGCAGGCTGCCACAAAGTAAAGCATCATTGTGAGGCAGAAGGAAAATCATGCATGGGCTCCGAATCTGTTTACAAATTAGAAATATTAAAAATGTGGCATTGAAACTAAAATAGCTCAAACTGAGTCAGCTTGGATCCAGAAAGTGGACTACAAATTCTGGGTCTTGCCACAGATTCCCAACTGGGTTTAGGTCTGGGCTTTGACTACACCATTCTAACACATGGATTAGTTTAGATGTAAACCATCCCACTGTAGGCCTGGGCGTATGTTTAAGGCTGTTATCTTGCTGGAAGGTGAACCTCAGCCCCAGTCTTAGATCTTCTGCCGCCTCTAACAGGTTTTCATCCAGGATTACCCTGCATACAGCTCCATTCATTTTCCCATCAACTCTGACCAGCTTCATGGTTCAACCTCCTGAAAAGGATCTCCACAGCATAATGCTGCCACTACCATGCTTATTGGTTGGAGTCGTGTATTCAAAGTGAGGTCGCGGTAACATTCATCTACCACAAACTGCAATTGGTATGTAGGCTAAATAGTTAAATTCAGTGCTCATGTTAACAGAGCGCCTTGCTCTCCATGTTCGTTGTGCCCCCTACATGGCTTGTTGTAAACCGCAAACAATGACAAACTTCTTGTCACTCTAGCATGAAGGCCAGATTTGTGGAATGCACGACTAGTTGTCCTGTCCACAGATTTTCCCAACTCAGCTGTGGATCTCTGCAGCAAAGGACTGTTTGGAGTGCTTTCATTGCTGGCTAATGTATTCCAAGTTCTATGAACTTGTGTTTTCATGCTAATATAATATTTAGCCAGTTGGACAAAGTCTCACAGCAGCAGATGCTCACACCGGACACCAATAACATTGATCAAAAGGCTAAAGGTCACAGACTGATGGAAGCACAGGTGAGGAGAAGAGGAAAGAAGAAAACAGGCAAATATCATAACTGATATCACTGATATCGTCAACGCAATATTTACCAATATTATTGCCTTTGCGAGATTTTCTATTATCGTGCCATCCTGATTTATATAGCGCTTTATTACAAACATGTCGTGCTGCACAGCAAGAACAATAAAGGTTATGTCAATAAGATTTAACTTGGAGAGACAATGTCAACAGAAAGGCTACTTGGTGTTACCTGCAGATTATTTCATTAACCAACATGTTTCTTCTGACTGGAAGTAACAATAACATTTTAGAGCAGCCCAGTCACTTGAATCTATTAGAAAGTCTGTGGATGAGAGTTAAAGATTAGGATGATGGCACGGACTCCTTCCGACCTTATAGACTTAGAGGTCATCCCCAGAGATAAATCGTTTAAATAACCAGGGAAAACATGCAGGAAGAAGGGTTTGATTGTTGTAAGGCCAATAGATTCATACTCTTTTTACATTAATTTTGTGTTGTAAGAGACAAACAGCAGACTAAGGGGAATGGTTTATTCAGTGACCTTCTGTCGGTGATGATACACAGCTGACTAACAGCTCCTAGCAGTTAGGGGAGAGTAGTGTTATTCTACACTCTGTAGCACCGGAGAAAACAATGCTTTTACCTGCAAATGCTCCTCGATATCCTTGCGGTCATAGGTGATGCCGCTAGGTGTGATGCAGGGCTCCCGCATCAATTCAAAACTGATTTTCCCACAAAGATAATCTGGGATCTCTCGCTTCTGGTAGAAGAAAAGAGAAAAGAGAGAAATGTGGTGGGAAAAATTTGGATAACATACAGATTATGTGAAAAAAATATATGTTCCTCATTGGTTTTATTAAATCCTCCACTGTAGAACAAAGAGAAGACAAATAACCTAATGACAACAAGTATTCGCAGGAAAGTCAAGAAAAAACAAGAAACTTAGCTAAAAAAGTCTCAACAGTTTCCATAGAAACCATTTGTGTAACAAAAGTATACATAATGTTTTATTGAAGTGATTTCCTGTTGATTAGATAAAAAGAAAATAGTTGTCAATAAGACAGTTTCCCTCAATTCTGTGTGTATGTTTGGCTGCTTGGTGTTTTTTATCTGACTATATGCACCCATCATTACTGTTAACGCTTTACAATCTGGAACCAAAACAATTCTCCATACTCACTTTTCTTTTCTCATCAACTTGAGAGAAGAGCTCTTCCATCTCCATTAAATATTTGTCCTTAGATCACATTATCATAAAATTTGGAAGAAGAAAATCAGACATCAATGCTCGACGTTTTTATTTCCGCATTGTTTTTTAAGCAACATGTTCAAAATAAATAGAAAAGAAACATACATGTTTAGATGCAATCTTTCCAGCGTCGCCTCCATTTTGATTGTCATCTTGTTTCTCTTTGTATTCTTCAAGCTCTCTGCAAAAACACAAAGTTTGAAAGTTTCACCAGCCGTCTAAAAGCAATAACGTGTTATCTTCAGCAATCAGTCGCTCCACACTGCTTCCCAGGCCCACCGTTCCTTCTCAGCCAGGATGAGTTTAGTCAGATAGGCATGAAGCTCATTCTCCTGGTTGATGCGCTTCTCCTCAATGCTGTTCCAGCGTTTTTTCTTGGCAATGCGCAACGCGCTCGGGATGTCATCTCCAAAATTCAGCCTTTGCTCTTTTGCCAGGTTATAAGCTGTGAATTGTAAAATTTTAAAATATTAATTGCAGTACCTGAAGTAAATAAGTACAGGTAGGATACTGGAGCTAATATGTAAAATAAATTGGTATAATGCTTGTGACAGGACCAATAAATGTGACTGAGAAAAGGAAAGATCAGGAAACACTACATGCAGTGACGACGGATCAAGGAAGCTGAGAATTGACACCAAGTAGGAAACCTTCAAAGCAAGATGTGCACCAATTAATCTGCCAGAGATCAGAATAAGTCGATTTTTCTTTGATCGGCTAAGATCAGTGATCCTGGTCAAATACGGGAAAAACATCAAATATTTTTCTCTATTCGTGAAATGCATGAAAACTTAAAATTGACACTATTCTCTTTCAATGAAGGAATCAACTAACTAACACTGAGGCTTCAAAGTATGAGATATTGCATTTATTTAATAGTTATATACAGTACTCAACACTCAGACCACAGGAAATGCAAATATTTAATCCGCAACAGAGGAAACCAGTGCTCAAAATTATGCAACACAAGAAAAGCCCTTTTTGCAAAAATTCACTAAACTTTGTAACAACTTCATCATATTTTAGGAGCTTCTTCTGACCTTTCTGTAGGTTGCCAATAGCCTCGTCGTAGTTCTCCAGCTCCAGGTGACACTGGCCCAGGAAAAAGTGAGCCTTAACTGACTGACTGTCCAGCTCCAACGCGTGCTTACAATCTGCCAGAGCCTTGTCATACTGCTGCAGCTTTACATGGCAGAGGGCCCTGTTGGTGTAGTACACTGCCACGGATGGATTGCGGTTCTGGGGAGAGAATATAACAGACAATGAAAATGCACTACTGGAGATTACAGCATCCTTTCCAACTCTCTTTCAGACAAGCAGCGTCTTCCCAAACTATTATTACCAAGAGCTACACGATATTAGTATGCTATGATGATAGCATTGATAAATACTGAGATGACATTATCAGTTGCAATAAGTCCTGCTTCCACCACTCTCTGTGACGTTGTGCATCTTGGACACGGTGATCTGTGCAGTGAGACTCCAACCACAAGGCTAAATATCATGTTAGCATACAAAGCGTGAATACGTAGAATATATTAGCCAACGATCATTGTATTCTATCTGTTGTGATGTAAATATTGCACACACTCAAAATCTGATGATATATTTACAATATATTGTGCAGTCTTAATAATACCTCATTTTACAGCTACAAACCTCTATGTATTTCATTGGGACTTTGTGTAACAGACCAATTTAAAGTAGCACATAACTGTATGTGATAGTTGTCATTTCATCAACTTTAGCTACACTGTAAACATCTTCCACAAGGTTTGGTAGTTTGTGCATTGTTAGATGTTAGGAAAACTAGAACTGCAACCTCCGCTCTAATTCATTTCAAGAAGGTTGAGATCAGGACTCTGAAGGACAGTCAAGTTTCTCCACACCAAACGTTACACACCTGCAGCCATGGAAGGGTTGGAACAATGGAATCCATTGATTTGCTGGTGGGACACAATACTTTTGGCAATATAGTGTATGTGGAAAATCTATAATGTCACATCTGAACATACCTTACTGATGGTAAGACATGGTGGTGGCTACATTACGCTGTGGGAATGTTTTTCTTCAGCAGGAACAGGAACGCTATTAAAAACTGACAGCAAGAAGGTTTGAGGTAAAAACAGGGCAGTTCTGGAAGAAACCTGCTAATGGATGCAAAACACTTGAGGCTGGGGCGGAGGTTCACTGTCCAGCAGGAAGTACGAGGTACAAAGGAGTGATGGTGTAGAATGGCCCAGACAAAAATCTAACTGGGAATCTTCAACAAGACATGAAAAATTGTGTTCACAGGTACTCTCCATGCAATCTGACCGATCTTGTGCTATTTTACAAAGAAATGTCTGCCTCTAGATACTCAAAGCTGGTAGAGACATACACCCCAAGACTTGGTCATTTTCCTTCAACTTCACCATAATACACTACTTTTTGCTCGTCTATTACATAAAACACATCGGATTTTGTGGTTGTGTTGTGACAAAATGTAAAAAGGTACAAGGAGATCTTTCAGGCACCGTAAATGCACCCAAGGGAAAACCATACTCACGATAGCTTTGCTGTAGCATGAAGCAGCCTCCTGGTACTTGCGGCAGAGGAACAGCCGGTTCCCCTGCTCCTTCAGCTCCTGTGCGGTGGAGCTCTTCTCGGGGCTGCCGGCCATCTTCTCCACCGGCTCCGCGGGGCCCGCCTCGCCCTGCTTCCCAATCCTGTTCCCCGTCTCTCCGGCTGGCTAGATGACAGGTCTCAGAATGTCCTGCCCGTCCGGGATCGCTGGCAGACTGGAGGAAAATAAAAGACACAATGGTGGCTGAGTTAACATTAGCTGCAAAACATCTGCATTGCGTGTCTCTGGGTGCAATGCTGCTCGACAGCACCCACAAGGCGTTAGTTTAATTCGCTGACTGTGCACGCTGATGGAAAACACAGCTAGGAGGCTAGTCTGAATTAACTATTCATATGACGGACATCAGTGGTGACAAAATGAGCAGCACAGCTAGCTAGCCGTCAGAAAATAGCAACACACCCACCGTAACTCTTAATGTTACTTTACACGTGTATAAACGTTAAAATTGTGCTAGCTGTACAAAGCAACCAACCATCTGCGCATTAGCATTTAAAATATCAGTGCTGCTGAAGTTGTCATGACAGAGAGACAGAGCGACATCGCCGCTAACTTTTGTTAACCGCAGACAACACATCTCTGCTATGCTATGCTAGCTAGGCTATAATATCGGTTAACACCAGAGTTCGGCGTGAATTAGCTCACCCGGTTCTAATTACACTGAGATTAATCACAATTTAAGCACCAGGTCATGAGTTTGGATCATTGTCTAGCGTAGAAAAGCAGGCCATAGCCTGGCGTTTAGGCGTTTTTTACCACAACGCCGCTAAGCAAGCTCAGAAAACAGTGACGAGACGAGCTAACGCTAAGTTGGCCTACTGCCGTTTGGGTCCGTTTAAGATCGAGTTTGTTCTGATGATCCACTGGGCCTGGCCCATACCTTTTAGGGTGAATCTTACATTCAGGTGGGGGTGGCTTTATAAATGCTCATATAAAATATTATTCTGGAGATTTCTTTCTTCGAGCTGTCATCCCAGGTTGTTGTTATAGTGACGTCAAACGCTATTCGGCGACGTCAACGGAAGCCGAGAAGACGCGCAGTGAAAAAAAGAAGTTAGAAGTTTTAAAACGTGTTTTCGGGAAGGGACTCCTAAAAATATGTTGTAATTATATATGTACTTTATGATTTTCCCAGAAACCAGTAAAAATAAACTGACGTCTGTTTTTACTTACAAAAGTCTAAATAAATGTTTGCATTTGTGGTTAAAATGGTTCGTGTATAATCTGGTAACTGTTTTCTCATTGGAAACCAGAGATGGAAAAACTAAAAAGAAAATTATATTTGAGACTATTTTTGTTTTTGTTCCTTTTTTGTCGCCATATAACAGATAATAAGAAAGAAAATTACATTTTGTTTGATTTTGTTTCATATCTAATATATTGGAAACAAAATCTCTGCCTCTGCATCAGAGAACAGAAAAAAATAAAATTTTATTCAAATAGATTTCAAATGGATTTTGCAAGTTTGCCTGCTTCTGAAAGCAATGCACCTACAGTAAACAAGCTGAAACCAGAAAAACAATAAATAATTTAAGAAGCCCAACTTCGATTTTTACCCGATGATACATCAGGTATCATTTATAACTGACACCATTTTAAAATTAGGAGTACAACACTGAGCAATCACCAGCAGATGGCGCTCTGAAATCGCTACATATCCATTAGGATCCTTTGGGAAACATCTATAAGGCGTCAGCAGACCGTTTTAAGTCCTCAGGAAGCATCAGAGAAACAAAACCAATAATATTGAGAATTACAGTGAAAATAATGTCATTCATTTATTCTGTGAATGATGCCAAAGAGCCATTCCTGATTTCTCATTAGAAAAAGTTAATTACATTCTTCAGGGATTGGTGGGATTAGATGATAATCAAAAATTTATCACAAATTGTGTCAGATACATGCCACCCACAGAGAGATCTGCAGATAACTCTGACGGGCCTTTATAACAAAAAGATCTTTCAAGTTTAACGATGGAGGAATTAGCAAGACTGTGATTGTGGACAGAGTCACTTTCATCCCAGCCTACGGCGCCTCGTTGAGGGCTCCGCTGTGAGAAGATTAGGAGACATCCCCTGAGCAAACACACAGATAAATCTGTGAATGGTGGGGGTCCTCTGCTGTCCAGCAGCGCTGTGTCCCCAGCTGTGTTTACCTATAACCACCAGTTTGGTCTGCTGGTCCCCCACACACACACCCTTCTAAACTAATCTGTTAGTCCCAAGAACACAAGGATCTTTGCTTTTTGGTGTAAATGGGGTGGAAACATTATTAAAAACCCACGTCTGCAGCTCACAAAATTTCCAAAAGTTTCTTCAGCCACGGTTCCAAGCGAGCTAAATTGGGATTATAGATGTTATGTTGCTTAATGAACTTTTGGTTTTCACAATATTAGATGCAGATATTATTTTTTAACATGTGTATAAGGTTATGTGCCAGAGACTCTCGGAAACACCAGAACGTAGTCAAACCTCCATAATTTCAGTGCATTTTCTGCAAGACAATAAGGAGTTTATAAAACAGAGCGACTGCAGACAAACCATAATCATAACAGAAACAAACATTTAATGCAACCATGACCCTGAAAAGTACTTTTTCATGTTGCTTACATTTAAACTTCCCTCTGTCTTTAACTCTTCCCAACCGGCACCCCTAACGGCTGCACCGGCTGGCCGAGTTTCCAGTAACCTTGGCAACCTGACTCGGAAGTTGCCCTATTCCTTTGGCACAGCTAAAAAGCTGCCACTTCCTGATTGAGGTCTGCACATTGCTAAGTGCCAAAAAGTGTCATGGCAGAAGAAAAAGGGTGAACACGCTCTTCTTAGCTTTGACGGAAACCTCAGGCCTAAAAGGATAACACAAAGGCTGAGTCTCCACAATGACTGCCTTTTATTTGGACTGTTTGCTCATTTTGAAAAGGGAGAATGTTTAAAAGACTTGTTGCAGTTTGTTCAAGTGGGTCTGAATGGGACATTTTCAAAGTAATGAAATATACAGTGTTTTGTTAAATCATTAATACCTTAAACCTTTTCATAGATTGTTACAAACACAAACTTCAATATATTATGTAACAGACCAACACAAAGCAGTGCTTAATTGCGAAAAAAAATGCTAGAATGTTAATTTCTGACAAATATACATCTGAAAAGTGTGGTCTTCCCACAGATTCTTAATTGGTTTTAGGTCTGGACTTTGACTAGGACATTCTAACACATGAATATGCATGGATCTGTACAAGTCAGTTGTAACTCTTAATGTATTTTTAGGGCAGGGATCTGCAACCTTTCCAATCCAAAGAGCCATATTTGCCCTCAGTCCAGCTAAATAAAACTTGCAAATTTGCTGCAAATGTTAAATGACCTTTGTTGTAATTTTTAAACAACCAATATTCTTTCTATTTTTAGCTTTAAAATAAACAGAAACACTAAACGTCTGGAAAAAGAGGATGGATATATTTTTTTCTATGGGCTGTTGATATTTGTGGACAATTAAGTAAAAATACATAAATAGATCAAAGGAGATATTACAGCTACTTTTAGTTTCATTCTGTTGTGGAAATTAAATACAATTATTCCACAAAAACATGAAAAGCTGCTAAAACCTGCCTTTATTTTTATATCTATATTTAATTATTTAATTAGTTATTTACCATTTAAGTTATTGGGAGCCATTATGGAGCACAGCTAGCAGTTGTCTTTGGATTCTTCACCTGAGCTGTAGATCTCTGCAGCTCATCTAGAGTTACCTGCTTTCCTGATCATTGCTCTTCTTGCCCAGCCTCGTCAGTTTAGGTGGACGTCCATCCTCTCCATCTTCAGATGACGGATTGAACAGAGCTCTGTGAGATGTTTGTCCACAACGTTCTCCCTGACCTGTCTGCTGTGTTCCTTCGTCTTCATGATGCTGTTTGTTCAGAGGGCAGCTGGGTTGCACGAGATGTTTAGGGGTATCAGAGTAAAAACAGAAAACAAATGTTCAGTCCACCTAATAAATATATGTTACTCTGTTGGTCTGTCATATAAAATCAGAATAAATTACACTAAAGTTTGTTGTTAAAAAGACAATACGTCAAAGAGAATAGATATTTCTGAAAGGCACTATAAGCGAATAAAAATGGACATGATGGACATAAGTCTGGGCCTTCCATGTGCCAGAGGCCTGTTATTAAGATAAATTGTTTGGTTATTAAAAATGCCTGACTGAACGCCCAAATGTTCAACCTGCAAACATCTACCTGCTTCAGAACAAAACTAGGCAGCTAGTTAAGGTGACCTCTTGGGTTAAGCGTTAAATGGGGGTCACGCTGATGCCACCCAATAGAGGCAAGAAGAGAGAGCAGAGATACCTAAAGGTCAAAGGTCACCAAACATGCGCCGTAGCTCTGATTAAAGTTCCTGAAAAAGGGAGGGGAACACCTCACCCTTCAAAGGATGGATCCACCACCTTAAATAAGACCCACAGATATACTTATAGGGGGAAACTTTAGAGAGGTGTTCATCCAGCACAGTTAAAAAAACACCTAAAACATATATAAATATATTTCCATATATTTATTTATTTTTAAGTCATTTTTTTATTTGTTTGTGTTTTTTATGGATGAATTTTATTTCCTGGAACAGACGAGAAAATGAACATTTAGCTTCTTACATAATGTTTAATCATTCAGTATGATTTATTTTCCCTTTTTTGCATCAACCTAACAAAGATTATTTCATATTTAATGCATAAAGTTAAACTGAAAACATTTACCAAATATAAAGAATTATTGCGCACTCTTTTATTTGTAATTTACAAAATCTCCAAACAAATGAAGAAAGAAAAGCTTGAGTAAACTGATATCCAAGAGTTTGTTATAGAAACATGCTGTGTTGGTCCAAAAATCCTTCACACCCTGGGGGGGTTAACAGCTGACTGGCTGGAACACCCCCGCTTCCTCAACGCCCTGAGCAGCAAAGATGGATGTAAGAAGGCCGAGGGTGGAGGGAGGCAGCTGCTGAGTGGCTCATATCTGTGGCAGCGGAGACGTTTTACAATGGGAGCTGAGGTTTTGGAGGGAAACCAAAACTCATGAGCTCAACAGATGAAGAAGGAACAGACCCATGTTTTACCTCATCTAGATTAATATTCACTAAAGGCCTCCATCAGATTTTATTATAAAAGTCAGACCAACAGGTGTTTAAAAATATATTTGGCATCTTAGTGCACAAATGTTGTTACGCACTTATTTAATTTTGGAGAAAAGTTGATTCCACTAATAATTTTACAACTTTAAAAAAATAATCTAAAGAAATCTCCACAGGAGAGAGGAGTAATTTAAGCAGCAGGGCATCAAGAAGTTACTTTCCCTCCATCGGTGTTGATGTCCCCTTCCCCCTTCTACGCTGTGCAGTTCCCCCGCTATAACTCTACAAATGTCCCCTCAGGTCATGCTCCTCAGGGTCACCAAACTCCACCCTGCTCCATCCCCCCAGACCTCCCGAACTCAATTCAAGAGAGTAAAAGGAGACATAATGAGCTGAGGAGCAGTCGTGTGCACAGTGTGTGTATGTGTGTGTGTGTGCTGTCCAGACACAGTTTGTTTTACGCCTGTGTGCACATGTTTATGTGTTTATGTGTCCGTCTGGTTATTGTTTATGTTCCTGGACACTAAACTGTCACATTACCTGGACGTGTCCTCATAACATGACAAGAAACAAGCAGGTTCTTAGGGAAATGCTGAGAAAATATTGAGGTGCAAGTTGCAGTTATGCTTTAAGTTAATGTTCAGTTGGTCTCTGGAGTTAAAAATGTGCAACGTTCTTTGTAACGTAGAAGAAAACCCTTGCTGGTTCCATAGGTTTTAAGAGGGAAGTATAAGCCCTGCATGGCATCGCATGTACTTAATTAAACCATAATCAATGAGTGTGACCCCCTCGCTAAATGCTGGAGTTTTGACAAGGCAAAAACAAGATTTTATTCTAAAGTCAAGATAAAATAAAAATTTGAGTTTCCAAATAAGAAATATAGAAAGTAGGACTACACTGTTGTTTAAACCCATTTGGACCTTTTGTCATCATGAGAACAAAACAGATTCCTACACATTAATAGTTATGAGTTCACAACATTCTTGTGTTTCAACTGGTTTACAATAGTTGGATCTTAAATAAGACGCCTACAGGGAATCTTAGCTGTAGTTTTTCCCCTTTCTTGTAAAGCTCAGCAGCACCTATTGTTAAATTACAAACTCATCAAACCTGCATGTCGGGGTTTTTCTTTTCTTCTGCACAGCAGCTCAGAACTTTGAAAAGCCTAAGAAAACCGAAGGTAAAACCAAGCAAGTCAATGCAGTTCATCAGCAGGAGCTTTCAAGGTCCAAGGTTTTAGCAGCGAGTGTTACAATAAGAACAGATGCAGAGCCAGCCTGAGGAATATGCAAACCAAGCCGTTGCTTACCAAGCCTAGTCTCACTATAAATGCTTGAATTTTAACACAGATCATAGACCTAAAGGTTTTATATTTGTTTATTGAAAATGAAATAACTCTTATGTTTCATTTGACGGTTTCAGCAAAAATAAACAAAAATATTTTAAATTGTTTAAAGCCCACCTAATTAAATTTGGCCCCAAATCAAATTCTGCTTGAGGCCCCATTCAGCCTTAGGCCAGCTCTGCACAGAGAGTTAGTTTCCTGAAGCAAGTCGAAGTATTTTTCACTCAAAGTCAAAGAGAACTAGAAACTATCAGCCAAACATGCCTGATTAGGACCTCAAGGTTTCACCCAGGTGAAAAATCAGAAAACAGCCATAAGTATCCGATCTTCTTAGAGCCAGTGGTTCTAACGTTTTTAACTTAAAGTTTAATTTATTTTTCCCTTTGGCAAAGACTAATCCATATTTGGACCGTTCAGCTACGACAGTTTTTGCTTTACTTTGGAAAATTGCAACAAATGGCACAATTTTCCTAGGAACCAGTCCTTTGCAAACTTTTTTATTTACAGTTTTAAAAAGGAAAAATACAAAGTTATTTCCCGACACTTTGTGGAATGATGAACATTTTCTTTGTTATACTGACTCCACTGCTTTGGAGTATTGTAAATACTTGCATTCTTGCATGATGAAAACTGAATATTTTGTGTGTGTAAACTTGTAATTACCACATTAGTATGAAGTCAGTGCGTTTATTTAGGATGAATCATGGCTTTTTGTGCTTCCTCATTCCAATCTTTATGTTTCTAACCTGAGATGATCTCATCTGTTCGTTCTCCACCGATCTAACAAAATGTTTTATAAATCTGCTTTTTGTCACATCAGGAATGCTAAGGCAGCAGTTGAATCCAAGGCTGGCGTCCATCTAATGTTTTTGTCTGCCTCGGTCTGAATGGGGCCGACGGCCTCCTCCTCTCTTTACTCTTCCCAGAACAATCCAGCTATTTGTTGTCATGTGAAGTTGCTGAAAAGCATCTTGTCCTGATCCTGCAAGTGTGTAGTCGGCAGATTCCCAAATTGGATGGTAATCAGATTAGTGAGAGGAGCTTGACAAATGACCAGTGACGAGCACTGGCCCCTGGAGGACGGGGCCTGCAGTCTACGGGGGGGTAAAGGCTGGGGATCAGAGGTCAGCTTTTCAGAACTGCTCAATCGAACAATCATTAAATCTTATCATTCTAGGATTTCTCAGAGTCCGTGCTCTGCCTGCATATCTGTAAAGGCTACAGGATAAGTGTAAGTAACAGAATGACTTTCCATTTAGAGTCTGAACAGTTTGGAAAATTAAAAGACAACCTAATTTGAAAGGAAACAAGACATTCCCCCTTGAGGATCACCTGAAACATCAGATATCCAGACGGTTTCCATTACAAAGGAGCTAGAACAAAAGGTTTCTCTGTACTAAATAAACAGAGAAACAGTTCTCTGATGAACTTGGGTTTATAATAAAGCCTGTTATCAGAAATATGAATTAGATCTTGTTTTAGTTTCTTTTCTGTAACTCCTCAGTATGTGTTATCTCATGCGTAAAGTATGTCGACTCTGGGGAGTCTTGTCTCTGGCTTTGTTTTCCTACGCCTGCCGTCCAAATTTCCATCACAAACATCTCACCCTGAGTGACCCTGTCCTTTCTGTCTGTGAAGAGTCCCTGATTAGCCCGTATACATGTGCAGATAGGCCCAAAATCCTTGACTTAGAGCTATGTATGAATGCATTTTAATTATGTGTGTGTGTGCAATGATTCAAGCCAGTGCTCCATGCTCTAATTACTGAGAAAGTTCCTTTTTGCTGTCTCTCTTTTTGCTTTCTTACTTTTCTGCTGTGCTCAGAAAGAAACCATCTCTGTTGAAGAGTGACTCAGTCAGAAGACAGACTGTTTTGTCTCCACTCTTTCCTCCTTTATCAGCTTCCAGGCTCTGTCTTGACACAGATAAGAATAATGAGCAGTGAGCTCATTGTTCATTGCAAAAGTATTGATCCTCTCCTTCATGTATTTCAATTTGTTTCACGTTGTAATGTGACGAGATTGATCAGAAAACGGTGAATAATTGTGAAGGATGACCCCTTTCCTTTGATACCCCTAAATAAAAATACAATACAATACATTACCTTTTGAAGTCCCCTAATTAATGAGTAATGACCCTCTGTGTCCAGTTTAATCTCAGTATAAATGCAGATGTTCTGTTTCTGGCCGTGAAGCTTATTTAGAGAACATTAGAGGACAAACAGCATCATGGTGTCAGACCCAGCCAGTGACTGAGTTTTGGGTTTGTGTTTTTATTTTTTATACCTGGTCTGGATCTCTGTTTACCTTTAGTTCTGTGTCTTGTCTTGTTAACTGGTTTTCCTCCCTCTGTCTCCCAGTAGTGTCACCCACACCTGTTCTGTGTTTTCATAGATTACCTGCTCTTGTCGTTCATTGGTTCTCTGCATTCCTTGTTTGTATTTGAGTTCCTTAGTGGCCTTAGTTCCCTGCTGGATCCTTGTGTTTGTGTGTGTGATGTGTCTTCCATGTCTAACTCTCAGTTCTGGTCTGGTTCTGGTTCTGTATACTCCTGGTTTCCCTGCCTGCCCCTGTGAGTGTGGAAATATAAATTCAACTTACCTTCATTCTTCGTGCTCCTGGCCTCTTCTCTGCACTTTGGTCCTACCACAAACCCAGCAATATGACACATGGAGCCCAAAGAACAGCAGATAGGTCAAGGAGAAAACTGTGGAGAAGTTTAAAGCAGGTTGTAAGATGGGTTTTAAACATCCCACAGAGTTCTGTTCAACATGAGAAGAGGACGGACCAACTGCAAACCTACAAAACCGTGGACATCCACCTGAACTGACAGGCTGGGCAAGGATAGCATTAATTATGGTAACTCTAGAGGAGCCACAAAGATCCAAGCTCAGGTGTTAGTATCCATTAACAGGACAACTATTAGATGTGCTCTCCAAAAATGTGGACTGTATGGGAAATAAACCAAAAACAAAACCATTAGAACTCCTGTTCCCAGTTTGCAACACGCCTTGTAGGGGACGTCGTAAACAAGCAGAACAAGGTGGTTTGATTTGATGAGACCAAAATGAAACTTTTTGGCCTACATTCAAAACATGCTGTGGAGGAAAACTAACACTGCAGATCATTGTGAGGTGGTGGAAGCATCATGCTGTGGGGACGCTTTTCTTTATGGTAGCTGGACACTGATACATGTTACTCTCCTAGTTGTTATTTAGAAATAAAGATAGAAAACTGCACTACTGTGTGTTGTCACATGAAATCTAAATAAAATGTGAAACAATTCAAGCCAGGCGATTATATATGTTGACTTTGGCATGCTTTGCAAGCTTGCAAAAAGGGTTTTATGTTAATCTCTTGAAGAAAATTTAAAAGATATTCAATAACTTAGAGCATTTAAAACAACTTAACTGTAACAAAAAGGAGCCTGCTTTTCTTCTGGTAATAATCCCACCTGTTGTATATGTTAAATACACCTGTTATCTTGAGAACATCCACCAATGCTCACAAATATGCCCAGCGGGATTGGTGATATGATACCCCTGAAGTAAGACTGAATGAAGAGGACAGAGAAGTGGGTGATAAGGTTTAAAAGAGGTCCCCTCAAGGGTTCCCCCTTTACAAAAGCTACCTCGTTTGCAACAGATGCGTAGCTACAATTTAAAAAAGAAAAAGCCGGTTCATTGATGAGGTGAAGGACACTGGAGTGCAGGTGCTGAGAGAGCAAAAGTGCAGGGCAGCAGGCGTGCAGGACGGCATTTCGTTTTTAAAAATCGGATCAAAAGGGAACTTAGGGATGAGCTGGGGGTGAGCAGGGAATCTAAATAGAGCTGGTAAAAGATGATGGGTGATAAAAGAAGCTGTGGAGGCTGAGCAGCACAATTATAGTCCCACTAAGTCCCATTTCAGAGATTTTAATTGTCATCTGGAGGACAGAAAACAAAAAAGATTGTGCTTCCTGCTAACCCTGGAAGATTAATCCCTAGATCTCATCTCATCAGTGTCAAACTGCTGATATTTTATGTCTTAATCCAGTTCTGTTACCTTGAAATTGACTCACTCTCAATTCTTATCATTAGCTGTCTGCAAGCATGCAGCAAGCTAAAAAAAGTAATACAGGGATGGTAGGATTTCTGCAGAGAGTTCTTAAGCTGTAGATAACTGTCTTAGTGTCTTTATTTAGTCTCAACTCAGATTAGTTTGGTTCCGGAGGCCGAAGCTAGAAGGTGGACTTCTACCATATTAAAACATCTCTAAACTCAAAAACACCATAGCGCTTTATGCTGATGCTATTTCATGAAGCTTTAAACCAACGTCATGTCTGTATTTCATGATTATTTACACAGGAAATGAAGGTTGGAGGTTGTGTAGCACTAATGATCTTCCTGAGTGAAACACATCCTCAGAACTGGACATGTAAAGTGTTTCTGATCAGAGTAAACATCAAACAGAGAAGTAAGGCAGCGGTCACTTAAAGCACCAATGATATTTTAGTTTTTAAACCCAATGCAAAGATGACAACGGTTGGAAATTAGTATCCTATAAATCACAATGATGTTTCTGAGATCAGAGCTTTTTCAAGACAAAGTCTGTTCTGCTCTTGGCTTCTCTTTTAGTCATCGCTGGTTTTAACTCTTACCAGGGACTAGCTGAAAAATCCCTGCAGGCGCAGCTCAGCGTTAGCATCTACAGGTCCTTCTCAAAAAATTAGCATATTGTGATAAAGTTCATTATTTTCTATAATGTCATGATGAAAATTGAATATTCATATATTTTAGATTCATTGCACACTAACTGAAATATTTCAGGTCTTTTATTGTCTTAATACGGATGATTTTGGCATACAGCTCATGAAAACCCAAAATTCATATCTCACAAAATTAGCATATTTCATCCGACCAATAAAAGAAAAGTGTTTTTAATACAAAAAACGTCAACCTTCAAATAATCATGTACAGTTATGCACTCAATACTTGGTCGGGAATCCTTTTGCAGAAATGACTGCTTCAATGCGGCGTGGCATGGACGCAATCAGCCTGTGGCACTGCTGAGGTCTTATGGAGGCCCAGGATGCTTCGATAGCGGCCTTTAGCTCATCCAGAGTGTTGGGTCTTGAGTCTCTCAACGTTCTCTTCACAATATCCCACAGATTCTCTATGGGGTTCAGGTCAGGAGAGTTGGCGGGCCAATTGAGCACAGTGATACCATGGTCAGTAAACCATTTACCAGTGGTTTTGGCACTGTGAGCAGGTGCCAGGTCGTGCTGAAAAATGAAATCTTCATCTCCATAAAGCTTTTCAGCAGATGGAAGCATGAAGTGCTCCAAAATCTCCTGATAGCTAGCTGCATTGACCCTGCTCTTGATAAAACACAGTGGACCAACACCAGCAGCTGACACGGCACCCCAGACCATCACTGACTGTGGGTACTTGACACTGGACTTCTGGCGTTTTGGCATTTCCTTCTCCCCAGTCTTCCTCCAGACTCTGGCACCTTGATTTCCGAATGACATGCAGAATTTGCTTTCATCCAAAAAAAGTACTTTGGACCACTGAGCAACAGTCCAGTGCTGCTTCTCTGTAGCCCAGGTCAGGCGCTTCTGCTGCTGTTTCTGGTTCAAAAGTGGCTTGACCTGGGGAATGCAGCACCTGTAGACCATTTCCTGCACACGCCTGTGCACGGTGGCTCTGGATGTTTCTACTCCAGACTCAGTCCACTGCTTCCGCAGGTCCCCCAAGGTCTGGAATCGGCCCTTCTCCACAATCTTCCTCAGGGTCCGGTCACCTCTTCTCGTTGTGCAGCGTTTTCTGCCACACTTTTTCCTTCCCACAGACTTCCCACTGAGGTGCCTTGATACAGCACTCTGGGAACAGCCTATTCGTTCAGAAATTTCTTTCTGTGTCTTACCCTCTTGCTTGAGGGTGTCAATAGTGGCCTTCTGGACAGCAGTCAGGTCGGCAGTCTTACCCATGATTGGGGTTTTGAGTGATGAACCAGGCTGGGAGTTTTAAAGGCCTCAAGAATCTTTTGCAGGTGTTTAGAGTTAACTCGTTGATTCAGATGATTAGGTTCATAGCTCGTTTAGAGACCCTTTTAATGATATGCTAATTTTGTGAGATAGGAATTTTGGGTTTTCATGAGCTGTATGCCAAAATCATCCGTATTAAGACAATAAAAGACCTGAAATATTTCAGTTAGTGTGCAATGAATCTAAAATATATGAATGTTACATTTTCATCATGACATTATGGAAAATAATGAACTTTATCACAATATGCTAATTTTTTGAGAAGGACCTGTATATAAAATGGTATTATTTCCATGATTTAATGTGAAACATGATACGTTTAATCTAATCGCATCACTGGCATTATTCTGCTGACCGAGCATGCAGGAGGGCAGAAGGATTCAGGATAAACAAGGAGGTTTCTGTGCCTGCGGAGATAGCTGTGGGGGTCAGAGTATTGGCATGTGTCTATTGTCTGGGTAGGCCATTGTATGAGGGGGGGTTTAAAGTTTTAAGTGTGCATGTGTGTGTGTGTGTGTGTGTGTATGTGTGTAGGCAGTCCAATTATTCCCTGCTCAGCCTAGGATGACCTATAGGATGACCAAACTCTATTCAGAGGTGCAGGGAAGGAGAAGGAACGCATGGAGGGGGAGGAGGTACTCAACTCAAGTCGTTCAGCAAAAGAAAAGAAGTTGTAATTTTGAAGTGTTTAACTGTAAATACTTTCTAATCTTATAATGTGAGCATTTGATTATGTCAAGGAGGGAAAAGGGCTTTTAAAGAGTTGCCAAACTTTAGCTATATCATTTTAAAATTGTTCATTTTAGGATCATTTGTACTCTGATGAAACTTTCTACTGTATCTGATGTCTGTGCTTAAAAATCATCAATTATTAGTGCTTGTGCTAAGAGTTAAATAATAAGCTTGATGTTATTAGGATTTATGGATTCTAAAGCTAGATAAAAGTTAGCTTAGGAAAGAAGCAAGACACTTAACTTGTGTTTCTTTCCTTACAGAACAGGTTTAATGTCTCAGAGGACATTTTGTTTTGACCCCCATCATTTCACACCATTGTTAGGGATGTTTGAACACACAAAGACAACCAATTATCCTAAGATGTTGTGAAATAAAATATTTAGAAAATAATATATACTTACTTTAATTTATACAAGATGTTTAAGCACGTTTATCACCATTTGTCTCTTTTTGCCAAGATAAACATACTGATACTCAGGTTAAGTTGGTCAGGATGAAATGTCAAAGAATCGGTACAAAATCAAGGGATGAGTTGGCGAAGGGATAAACTGAGCCAGAGCCTAATTTAATCTCTTGGGTCTAACTGATGAATGAAGCCTTTGAGCCAAGGGTAGCTCTTCTTACAGTAATGTATTGACATTGTTGAGTAAAGACCTTTCGTTGTAATTTGCCTCGGATGAAGCAGACTCTAAACGTCTTTCTGAAGGTTTTTCTTTGGTTTTGGCTGCTTTTTCTCTCATTTATTAGTCCAGTATCTGTCCACATTATTTTTTAACTCACGTAACTCTGATCCTTAAATCATGTAGACATGACAAGGTTCCTAACTTAAGGTATGAACCAGTATTTAAACATTGAGTTTCAGAGCCTTTACAGAATCATTAAATACACAGATACATAAAGTTGATTTCCAAAGCGTTTCTAATTCAAAAAATGCAAGTGAACTTAAAAACCTACCAAGGAACAGTCTTATCTCTTCATGGTTGCCAAATTTTGTCAACTACTTTTAGACCCAATGTCTTGTCGCCTGGACTGAGAAATGTTAGCTGCCAGCACTGCTAATCGGACCAACTGGATTCAAAGACATTTGTATGGTGCTGGTCAAAAACAAAACCACAGCTGTCTCTTGCTTGTCCTACATGATGATAATGCTTTTTTGGCATTTAATAAGCCATCTTGTTATCCAAAGACATAACATTGGCGTGTTTTCCTGCAGGTCAGTTCCAAGCTGTACTCAGCTGTTGCCCTGACTCCGTTTTATTTAATATTTATCAAGCACTTTAAGACTATAGCAGCAGCAACGTGCTGCGCATGTAAAATCGAGGAAACTATAAAACAGAAAACAAAGAAAGAGCAATAAGAACAGGCAAAAACAACTAAAAGGGCAATAAAACAATAAAAACAGAAGTAAACTGACTTTACATAAAGTTAAATACTGAATAAAAAAATTAATAAGGATTATTTAAGCGGTTTGGAGGTTAAAAATGAACAATCAAAAGAAACAAGTGTTTCAAAGGTTTGTTTCACCAATTTAATATATTGGAAATCTTCTTGGCAGGCTGAATTATGCATCTGCACTGACTGCCAAAATATAGCCCCCTTTGTAATTTCCTCCATTGTGTCCAGTGAAAGGTATTCAAATGTGGATGTGGTCGGGAGAAACAACATCTGTCTGCGAACAATATGTAAAACACTATACCTATTGTGATTTTTGGAGGGATCCTGCTTCTCGTTAAGTTTCCCTCCAAAGTGATTCAGCCAATTAGAGGAGATGTAGGGGGTAGGGTAGCTGCAAATGGGTGAAACGGTGCAGACCCCCACCCAGCTCCAGATCCCCCCCCCCTAAGGTTTTGCTATAGCACCACTGGGCTACTGATAACTTTATTCTCATCTGGATCACAAACAATGCTTAACTGCAGCTTATGAGCTCATAAAAGAAGTGAAAAGAGCTGTAGAGGCAACCAAAACAAGGAAATATCATTACAAGCTCATCCACAGAGTGCTACGATCATATGCTGAAATGTGCCCGAGGAGGTGCAAAGCAAGGGCTTGCTTCAGTCTGGCTGCAATCAGGGTTCTGTTACTGTCTGTAAATGCTTTGTAGTCTAAATTTACTCCCAAACCTCATGAACCACAGAAAACTTCCTGTACGTTCTGCAGAGATTGCAATAAGTTTGGCCTTTAGTCAAAAGCCCAGCCTGCTGCTCATGTAATCTAACACTCCCTGTTGAAATCCAAATCCTTTGAATTGATAGTGGCAGTGCCGTTTGAAGAACCACTTGAAAAGAGGTCGGGTTGTTTGTCTTGGAGCTGAACTCTCCCCTCAGAGAGGAACGGACTTGAATGCTGGCTGCACTGTTTATGCTTTGGTTTCTTCCTACTATGAGATCACTTCCTTTTAGAGATGATCATTAAATAAACTCTGACAAATGTAGTGTGCAAATGAAGAAAAATGATTATTGATTAATGATGAAGCGTGATGCACATTTCAACCAACACTCGGTGGAACCACCTTTTGCTGCAGTCGTAGATCTCTGGAGGTTTGTCTCTACCAGCTTTGTACATCTAGAGACTGAATATCGGTCATTCCAAAATAGATGAAACAGTCTGATTGGATGGAGACCGTCGGTGAACATGAGCATCTGCCTTGCAACAGATTCTTTATTGGACTTGGGCCATGACTTTGACTAGGCCATTCTAACAAATTTGTTTTGTCCTAATCCATCCTGTTGTGTCTCTGGCTGTATGTTTACAGTTGTTGTCCTCCTACAATCTCCACGCCAGTCTCTAGTCGATTGCAGCCTCTAATGTTCTTCAATCCATCTTCCCATCAACCCTGACCAGTTTCTCTCTCGCTGCTGAAGAGAAGCATCTCCACAGCATGATGCTGCCACCGCCATGTCTCACACTGGGCCTGGTGTGTTCCTTTAACAGGTTTTCATCCAGGATTGCTGTGTATTTTTCTGTTTTTATCTTCCCATCACCAGCTTCAATATCTTTGCTGAATAAAAGCATCACCATAGCATGATGCTGCCACCACCCTGTTTCACCAGTGTTGTGTTCATGGTGATCTGTAGTGTTAGCTTTTTACCTCACAAAGCATTTCCTATGTAGGCCTAAGAATGAAATTTTGATCTCATGTGACTAGATCACCCTCTATTGCAAGTGTAGCTTGAAACTTTTACCGAGAAGCTGATTACCTGAAGGTGCTTGGGGATTTTTCCTGGATGTTAGTTGTTATATTACAGTGTGGGATTCTGGCATCCTTCTGAGCTTTCCATGAATTAAATCTCACATCAAGCCACATTGCTGTACAATGTTAGTGTTTAATTAAACTAGCTGTTGGCTGGTTGAAAAAAATGATCCAACTGTTTTCCATGTTAAGGAAAACCCACAACCAGTTACATTAAGAAAGCATTTTATATGGGAAAACAGGTAGACATTAACAGTATTATATGTACCTGTTAATGACAAATAAAACTGTTCACTGTGAAGAAAGCTTACGCTGCAGGAGTTTTTCCATACTTTTTATTGAATACCCTTTAACATAAAAAATAGGAATTTGTTTTAAAGTATCGCAGCAATGGTGTAATTATTTAGCACAAACTGGTCTCAGAAATGTTAAATTACTTGAAAAGTTTGAATAAAACTTGGGTAGGAAGTTTTTTTCTCATTCATTTATCATTACTCTTTTGTTAAAAAAGTCTTTATATTTTTAATGTGAATAAATACATCGAAGACACAAAAACATAAACTGATACGGAGACAAACCTTCAAATTCAAACGCAGGAAGTTTCTGAATTCCAACACAACAACTAGAAGTCCATTATCGACACAGCTTCTTCCCTCCATTTTGCTAATGAAAAGTCCTAAAGGCACCCAGCTGTGACCTTTGACCCCAGACGCTATAATTAGGTTATATTTGGAGTTGCTGACCACATAAAAGCTATGAATATAAAAAAAGACACACATCTGATGAGTCCTTTTAAATGGAGATTTGTAACAAAGAGCCTTAGGCGGACACAAAGATGGCAGAAATAAAAAGGAAGGATTATTATTACAAACAGTCACACAAAACACGAGATATTTCATGGGAAAACAGGCAGTATCCTCTTTAAAAGTTATATTGCATCCCAGAGGAGACACTTTAGGGGTGGATGAGAGCATCGTGACAGGGAAGTGAAGTGATCTATTAGATGTTGGGAAAGCATTAGAGCGCGTTCTCAGGGTGTCTCTGTGCATTTTCAGCTGTGTTTGCCATAAACTCTGCCTGACTTTGTTTATCTGCTCTAAGACCCTCCTATACTCCGTTTCCCTCTGGGCTTAAAGTGGACACACACAAACACGCTATACGACGAGAAATTTACTGTTACACAAACAAACACAAAGCACAATCACCGTCCTGAGAAAGTGTAATGGGAGAGCAGGTGTCACTTTTCACATGCGGCTCTCATGGGTGCTCACATAGTAAATATCAGCAAAGGTTTTTCCATGGGGCCATTCTCACAGCCTCCGAGTGGTTTTCCTCTGCAGAGCGAGAGCCACTCACCTGCTTGGAGAGGTGGGAAAATGTTTGCTCTCACTGAATCATCACATGGAAACAGCTTGCCTAACACTTTTCCTATAAAATTAGATTTAATGCTGGTAAAACCCTTGTTTTTTAAAGTTGGGACAACAGGAGATTGGAAAAGCTGTGAAACACTGAAAATCATCAGGTAGAACATCTAACAGCTGCAGTTGTGGAAATGTCCCAGTATCATGATCTTGTATACCAGCCTCTTTCAGAGCTACCCATGAAAAAGAGATCACTAAATACATGTTAAATTATTTAAAGAAATATCTCAATGTCAAAATCTCAAATAAAATGTTCAGAAAATGACAAATAAGCAGCGTCAACGCTAAAGAACCAAGCTGAAATGATACAGTTGTGATTTTAACACCTCTCTACAAACACAGTTTTTCATTCATCCATAAAGAGATGCACAGAAAAATAGGAACACGATCTAGAAGCAACATCCTGAAATAATTCTTGAACAAGATGAAGTGAAAATCTTTGCCTGATTCAAAGTCTGTAATCACTTTGGAAATTCTGGACTGTTGTTGGTAAAACCTTTAGAAACCAGCAGCTGTGATGGTTTAGGCGGGGATTGATGCTCGTAATAATAAAGTAAAGCATCTATGTACAGGTGGAAGAACAACATATGCTGTAGCTCAACCCTTGGCAATAGGATGGTTCTTAGTCTTCTCCTGTGACATTTCACAAGGTCTGTGCGTGCAAAGACAGTCAGATCTTTAATCCGTTTCTTTGTTTAATCTCTCAAGATCATCCAGAATCCTCTCTTATCCGTTGTTATGTTCAGCTCAGCCCACAGGTTTCCATAGGAAAATGCTAACTGACGACCTTTTTTCAGTTTACTGGCCAACAGAATGTTAATCAAGTTGTTCAGGAAGTTTAAAGCATTTGTAATGTGATTGAGTGACGAGATTCCAAAGTCATTTAGCAGAGAAACAGGCCCACAGCATTACAGATCCTCCACCATACTTAACATTGGACATAAGGTTATTTTCATTGATTGTTTTACACCAAATGCATCTGGAGAGTTTGTTGCAGAAAATCTCGTTTTTAGTCTGACTGGGCAGAAGCGCATAGCTACAGTTCAACTGCTAGTATTGTTTATCAAACTGAAAACCATGTACAGGGGTTGGACAATGAAACTGAAACACCTGTCATTTTAGTGTGGGAGGTTTCATGGCTAAATTGGACCAGCCTGGTAGCCAGTCTTCATTGATTGCACATTGCACCAGTAAGAGCAGAGTGTGAAGGTTCAATTAGCAGGGTAAGAGCACAGTTTTGCTCAAAATATTGAAATGCACACAACATTATGGGTGACATACCAGAGTTCAAAAGAGGACAAATTGTTGGTGCACATCTCGCTGGCGCATCTGTGACCAAGACAGCAAGTCTTTGTGATGTATCAAGAGCCACAGTATCCAGGGTAATGTCAGCATACCACCAAGAAGGATGAACCACATCCAACAGGATTAACTGTGGATGCAAGAGGAAGCTGTCTGAAAGGGATGTTCGGGTGCTAACCCGGATTGTATCCAAAAAACATAAAACCACGGCTGCCCAAATCACGGCAGAATTAAATGTGCACCTCAACTCTCCTGTTTCCACCAGAACTGTCCGTCGGGATCTCCACAGGGTCAATATACACGGCCGGGCTGCTATAGCCAAACCTTTGGTCACTCATGCCAATGCCAAACGTCGGTTTCAATGGTGCAAGGAGTGCAACTCTTGGGCTGTGGACAATGTGAAACATGTATTGTTCTCTGATGAGTCCACCTTTACGGATTTCCCCACATCCAGGAGAGTTATGGTGTGGAGAAGCCCCAAAGAAGCGTACCACCCAGACTGTTGCATGCCTAGAGTGAAGCATGGGGGTGGATCAGTGATGGTTTGGACTGCCATATCATGGCATTCCCTTGGCCCAATACTTGTGCTAGATGGGCGCGTCACTGCCAAGGACTACCGAACCATTCTTGAGGACCATGTGCATCCAATGGTTCAAACATTGTATCCTGAAGGCGGTGCCGTGTATCAGGATGACAATGCACCAATACACACAGCAAGACTGGTGAAAGATTGGTTTGATGAACATGAAAGTGAAGTTGAACATCTCCCATGGCCTGCACAGTCACCAGATCTAAATATTATTGAGCCACTTTGGGGTGTTTTGGAGGAGCGAGTCAGGAAACGTTTTCCTCCACCAGTATCACGTAGTGACCTGGCCACTATCCTACGGTGGCCGTGGGGTGCAAAACACTTTTACAAGTACCGAAACAAATTTACATTTCAGAAAACAAATTTACATTTCAGAAAACAAATTTACATTTCAGAAAACACTTTTACATTTCAGAAAACAAATTTACATTTCAGAAAACACTTTTACATTTCAGAAAACACTTTTACATTTCAGAAAACAAATTTACATTTCAGAAAACACTTTTACATTTCAGAAAACAAATTTACATTTCAGAAAACACTTTTACATTTTAGAAAATCAACCGGAAAGGGAATGTACCAACGCCGAGGCTGACCCGGAAGTCAGCCTCAGGGCTGCATCCTTCGAAGACCGTATTTGTAGGCCGATTACGTTACAGCGCGGCGACGAAGGCTGTCCCAATTCATGAATCATTCCGAGCAAATGCTGCCGACAAATGTGTCCTTATTTTGTCCGATTTGAAGGATGCATCGTGAGTATCCTTCGCGGCCCATCATTTCCCATCATTCATTGCGGGTCAAAGCGGATTGGTCAAGCAGGGGAAGCCATGGCGGACCATAGCAACAAAAGCTGTGAGTAAATTGTGGAAAATTACACTTTCTGTGACACAAATTAAGTTCTACAATGTTTTTAGTGCGGGAATATAACTATGTAGACGTGAAATATCTGCTTGATTTATCTAGACATCGCTTAATTTCAAATGTGCTCCGACGTGTTCGGAGTTTTCCGTTCCCGGCGTAGTAACCGGCTCGCCTCGCCAGCCCTACCGGCGGTGAGGTGAGCTAGCCCGGTAGAGATCTGACCGGACTATCGGCACTAAGCTCCCGCTGGCAGTCATCACAGTGAACGTTTAACACAAGTGATTTCTAACAGTTTATGTTATTATTTTAATTGTTACTGAAAATCGATTTAATATTTCAGGTGATATTAAGGTTAATCAGAATAAATGGACAGTTTTATGTAATCCAACTGTATCGCTGGAGAGTGTGATTGAGAATAAATAAGCTTTTCAATATAAATTTTTAATGAAGAAATGTGCTATATGTTTTAAAAGTTTATTTATAATTCAGTTAGCATTATAATTTCTGATTCCAGGTACAATCCAGAGACAATCATGTTCAGGTAAAAAAGATGTTTGATTTAACTAGCCAATAAACAAAGAGATAGCAACTTTATGGCTAATGTATGTTGACATATTTTATATATATATATATATATATATATTATAAACAACAGCTTTAAATTTTAAGATAGATGGGAATTATAAAGTATTTGATCCCCTCTGGCTGTTCTTAGATAATTATAAAATAATGCAGTGTTTTTGGTGTATTAGTATCTTCTTGCTTTGATCACTTAAAATATCCAGAAGCATGCCTTAAAAATAATGTGTTTTTCCATCTCCATTCTTCCCTTTTCTAGACCAGACCTCTTTACTGCAGGATCAACCTGAGTGTCCCAGTCCTGAAACGCTTCTTCAACCAGGAGGACACCAGGCCTGATTTTCGGCTGAGCAGGGAGTCTCTGGCAGTGCTGCTTAATCTTTTGCACCAGGATAGGCAACATGGATGGGTGCTACTATTGAGACCTTAGTTTTTCTTTTCTGGCTGGCAAGTGGCACATCCTACAGAGTGGTCTGCATAGTGTTTGGGATGCCTCGCTCTACTGTCCATCGCATCGTCCACAGAGTTACAGAGGAGATGGTGGCTATTCGTCACCAGGTCATCTACCTTCTAAAGACCCCTGAGGACTTAAGGCAGTGTCCCGTGAGTTTGCAGGGCTGGCACGCCAGAGTTTTTCTCAAAGCTGTGGGTGCAATTGACGGCTGCCATATCCACTTCAGGTGTCCAAGCAGCCTTGATGGTCAGTGCTACAGGAACAGGAAACTCTTCCCTTCCATAATCCTGCAAGCAGTTTCTGAGAGCCATTTTATTGACACATATGTGGGCTGGCCTGGGTCAGTGCATGACTCTAGGGTGCTCCGCCACAGCCCACTGTACAGTTTATCCTCCTCCAGGGCATTTTATCCTTGCTGATGGAGGGTACCCATGCCTCCAATATCCATTACCCCTCATCACTCCCTAGAAGAGGACAAGACAAGATGTGGGAGCCCAGCGCTTTAACAGCCATCATTCCAAAAACAGGCTCTATAATAGAGCCTGTTTTTAGAATGATGAAAACCAGATTCAGGGCCATCTTCCTGCAAGCGCTGGAGGTGCATGACACCTTTGTACCTCACGTAAGTCTTGACCTAGATCCATTTTATATATACATTATACATAATATATACACATACACATATATGCACCCTCTTTTAAATTGTTTTCAGGTCATAACAGCATGCGCCATCCTCCACAACATCTGCCTTGGTGCTGGGGATGTCATGGCCCCAGAGGAGGCTGTAGAAGAGGATGAGGGTGAGGTTTGGACTGAGGCAGTCAGCGTTGCTCTCTGGCAGGACCAGCTTTCAGCTGAGGTGTCCGCCCTGGAGGAGGTACCACCAGAACATGACTACTGTGTCAGCCAAGTATAATATTATAGATGTGATTCATTTTTGAGGAGTATAACTAATTGTAATATTTTGTGAGCACCATCTTCTAATTCTGCATTTTTCCGATTACCTCTTAGTGATGTGGCAGCCGTCAATTCAGCCAGCCCTTTAAACCCACTTGATGAACGATGACGTGGACAGCGGAGAGAGGCATCACAAACATCTGCAGACCTCCTGTGTGATGCTTCGCTCACCATCCAGAAAGACTAACCACAGGTCTCAGTTGCAGCGTCCATCCAAGTCTCTGACCTTGTGAGAGATTTAGTCACACCGTCAGAGACTTTCTGTTCAGAAAGACATCTGCCTCTTTGTTCTGTTGAAGAGGTTTTTCCAGGAACTGGTCACTCAGGTTGATCCTGCTGTCGCCGTTGTAAATACTTGTATATAGTTTTATTTTATGCCTTTTGTCTTGTAATCTTGATCTGTTTGAATGTTTTCTTCCCTCATTCTGTTTAAAGTGCTGTTTGTATTTTTCATAATAAATTCTGTTTATAACTTTAAATGAAGTTGATGTATTGTTAGATCAAATGGAAATAACTAGTGACAAAAACACCTTAAAACTTTAAGAAACAATCTGAACAAAACACATTTATTTATTTCTTTTATAGCACCTTATTTTGGTGCCATTCTTTGGAAAACAGTCTGTCCATTCTCTGTGCCCTCATGTCCTCCCTGATCATCTCCATCATCTCTGTCTCTCTTTCTTTTCTGACCCCTTCCTGCTGGCTCACTGTCTTCCTTCTCCATCTGGTTGACCACCGCTCCGCTTGGCCCTGGAGGGTCCTCAGGGATGGAGGCAATCAGGACAGGAGGTGTTGTGGAAGACCTCTGTCCCAACATCTCATCCATAAAGACAAACCAGGGCCAAGTAGCAGCAGTGGGCTTTTCACTGACTCCCTCTCCTGACCCTGGATACTTACAATCCTAAAGTTAGATGGAATAAAAAAAAAAAGAGTTTACTAAACAGAGAAACCAACAAGACTTTTAGAAATATTTTTTTATTTGTGTGTGACATGAGAACTTCTGAACAAAATCTAAATTCTTTTTTTTTTTTTCAAATTGTCCCACATTGTTTTGGCCTGCAAAGGGGTGACCTTCCCCTGTTGGTCCATCTTCTCCAGAATTGTCCTAAACCGAAAGAAGTATGTTAATCACTGGATGGATATTTATGAAAGTTAGAAAGATAGAAGTTATTGAAACTGGACAGAAACTGACTGCAAAGAATGTTGTTATTGTACCTCCAAGCCACGGTGGCTGAGTTTTTAGCTCCAGTAAAAAGGTGGTGGTTCTCACCCCTGAGATTGATAAACTGGCCCGTCTGCTCCTTTGTACCTAAAAAAAAAAATCTTGCTTAATATCAGAGCAAAAATAAAGCCTTTTTTAATTTCACATTTGTCTTAATTTGAAGAAAATATTTCTATGCAAATGTCTAAAACAAGCTCTTTCAAACTTTTCACTTCTTTACTGAGATTTACTTACATTTGGAGGTTTATTCCTCGTCGGGTTTACCTGGAATCAGAAATTATAATGCTAACTGAATTATAAATAAACTTTTAAAACATATAGCACATTTCTTCATTAAAAATTTATATTGAAAAGCTTATTTATTCTCAATCACACTCTCCAGCGATACAGTTGGATTACATAAAACTGTCCATTTATTCTGATTAACCTTAATATCACCTGAAATATTAAATCGATTTTCAGTAACAATTAAAATAATAACATAAACTGTTAGAAATCACTTGTGTTAAACGTTCACTGTGATGACTGCCAGCGGGAGCTTAGTGCCGATAGTCCGGTCAGATCTCTACCGGGCTAGCTCACCTCACCGCCGGTAGGGCTGGCGAGGCGAGCCGGTTACTACGCCGGGAACGGAAAACTCCGAACACGTCGGAGCACATTTGAAATTAAGCGATGTCTTGATAAATCAAGCAGATATTTCACGTCTACATAGTTATATTCCCGCACTAAAAACATTGTAGAACTTAATTTGTGTCACAGAAAGTGTAATTTTCCACAATTTACTCACAGCTTTTGTTGCTATGGTCCGCCATGGCTTCCCCTGCTTGACCAATCCGCTTCGACCCGCAATGAATGATGGGAAATGATGGGCCGCGAAGGATACTCACAACGCATCCTTCAAATCGGGCAAAATAAGGACACATTTGTCGGCAGCATTTGCTCGGAATGATTCATGAATTGGGACAGCCTTCGTCGCCGCGCTGTAACGTAATCGGCCTACAAATACGGCCTTCGAAGGATGCAGCCCTGAGGCTGACTTCCGGGCGTTGGTACATTCCCTTTCCGGTTGATTTTCTGAAATGTAAATTTGTTTTCTGAAATGTAAGTTTGTTTTCTGAAATGTAAATTTGTTTTCTGAAATGTAAGTTTGTTTTCTGAAATGTAAATTTGTTTTCTGAAATGTAATAGTGTTTTCTGAAATGTAAATTTGTTTTCTGAAATGTAAATTTGTTTTCTGAAATGTAAATTTGTTGCGGTACTTGTAAAAGTGTTTTGCACCCCCCGGCCACCGTAGCCAGAGGGCCTGGGGATAGCATCTAAGAGACTCAAGCATACCTTTCTTTGTTGAAAATGTTGTTATACCTCCCTTCCCATCCTCCTCACTGTGTGTTGTTGCAACATTGTGTTGCTTGTCACAGTTGCTCTGACTCTAGATGAGGGCGAGTTTATTCAAGTGCCATAGTAGGAAATTAAAAATCACCTTGTAAAAAGGATTTTCACACAAACACAGAATAGTTATGTCCTCTTCTTTTGGTTTGTTGTCACATTTATTACCAAATATAACTGTGATACTCGTGGCACTCCTCAGCACAAACATATGCTTCTCATTGTGGAGTCAGACCATTTATTTCCACTTATTTCTGAGGTCTAGTCTAGCTGATCAAGGTCTTAAACCTCATCGCAAGCAGACAGATGAGAGGGTGCATGAAAACAAACAGCAGTGATTCCAGATCAGGCAGATTAGCAGTGAGGTGCAACAGGAAGCTGCAGAAAACTATGGGAACAAGGACATCTTCATTTCTCAGCTCAAGTCATCAACGGTCTTTCCATCAGGGGCATTTTTGGCTGCTATGCTGAGCTTTTTCAGATAATATTCTTCTTGTATATTCCAGTAGCCTTCCCTTCCATGCATGCATCTAAAAGCTGTGAATCAAATATAAATGAATCAGAGTAATACTCTTACAGATGCATTCCTGGCAGGAAAGTTCTGCACTTCAGAAACCTGTTTCACAAAGTGAAAATAGTGTGTTTGTTTCTGTAACAGTGAGAAAGGAGCAATGAGAGAAGCTACAGAGAATGCCAAGGTTCTGTAAATACCACTAGCACCAAACTGTCACTGCATTCTCCCTGTGTTTGCACGTACCAGGTACATGTAAACCCTCGTACGCATACAGCCACAGTGTTTAAAGACGCTATCATTGGCGGGCTGGTGAGAACGCAGCGAACGCTGGGAGCCGAACCCCTCAGAGAGTCCGGTTCACTGGTCAAAGGATGGAGGGACAAGCAGGCAGTGTTTCACTACATTCAAAGATAGCATTGTTCTGGATCCAAAACTGGAAACAAACGGGTCTGCTGGTTCACGTAAACCTTTGATTGGAACTCGGAAGCAGTTGGATTTCTGCTTTGCTCATTGATTTAGGATTTCTGTGTCCTTCCAGTGAGCAGTAAAACCCATTTTGGCTCAGTATAGCTATAGACTTTAATATATTCTATTAGGACAGTTTTTTTACATTTCTCTTCAGTTATTGCTCTTTAGACCCTCTTCTGCAAACACTCTTTGGTGGTGTGTCTCTAGCAGGGTTACACATCTAGCATTTCTTTCAACAACTATTTTTTTCTTTCTCTTCCTCAATAAAGGCCACATTTGTGTAGTGCATGGCTTATAGTTTTAAACTGTGCATCTCTGCAGCTCCTCCAGAGTTACCAAGGGCTCAAATTCTAAAGAAAACCACAACGTGGATAAACTACTGCAGTATTTCTTTATTCTCAAAAGAGCTCCATGTTAAATAAAACTGTAAATATTCTGTTCATTTGGGTCATTTGATGTAAAAATGTGAGGCTGTCTTGTACATCTGGACTCACAGCATGAAAGCTCTAGATTTGATCCAAGCTCGATAAGACTGTAACTAAGGTCATGTCAAGACCAGATGGCTTGTGTCAGCTTTTGTTTTAACAGATGCATGCATGAATACATGAACACTGCTGCATGGGAGAAACTGTGTAAAACGGACTGTATGCGTCTGAGCACACTGTGCACACGTGGATGCTCTGACATGCTCATAAAACCCATTTAGGCACCAATTTATTCATTCTCCTTGAACTGAGAAACCCACCCTGTTGCTTTGTGCTTTAAACTCCGCTGCTTTCAATTGCTTCACGGAAAACAAAGCTCCATCCTGCTGCAGACAATAAAGCAGCTGGATTCCTGCGCATGTGCCTTTGTGTAGAACTGCAGCTTTGTCATAACTGGACGTCCATCACTCACACATGTATGGTGAAAAGTCGCCGGCTCGGGGAGCTGGATGGCAGTGTTGGCACAAAGGAACTTCTGATTTGGTTGTATATACCGCAACATGAAAGAGAAGCGCGGCAGGGGAGGGGGCAGAGGGCAAAACAGTGGGAGAGGGGGTCATCATCAATGTCGTCGCCAACTTATATGGTCTGTCTGAGAATCAGGTTATTGAGCTGTGATCAGAGCTGCATCGGGACTAATATGGCATATGTGTTTCCTGCCAAATCTGCTGGCATGGCCAATATAAAGTCACTATTTTAAAGATAAAACGTGAAAATGAAACCATCAAAGGGATAAATCTGGATGTATGAGGTTCTAGTAAAAGGTTTCTAGCAGTTAATATTTTCCAAGCACTAAATAAGTCCTCAGATTAGATTATCCCCATGGCTGAAGCTAACAGCTACTCTCAAAAAAGCCTGGCAGACTTTTTGCTGTCTTAAAGATCTCTATTTAAAAACGCTAGTGGTTTACACAAACAGTATTTAATTAACCTTTTATGAAGCATCATCATGTTTGAGCTGGGTGGTTATTCACACAGAAGTCAATGATTAATGAGGTATGAAGCTCTCGCTAACAACGATTTCCTGTGTGAAACGTACTGGAAACGGAACATATAAAATGTTTCTAGACAGAATAGGGGGAAAAGCAATAAAATAGCATCCACTTAAATCACTATGTTTATATTGGACAGTTAATCCAACAGGAAAACACTTCACATGTTCCATTCTCAGCACATGTTTCAAACAGGAGGATAATTAGCGGCACACTGTCTCCGAACCCCATTTCCCAAGGGGGCAACTTTCGATATTAAAGTAAAACAATGTGAAAAGTAAAAATATCTCACCAGTTTAATTAAATGCTGTTTGATTGCTTTTTACTCTGCCTTACTTTTCTATCAGGTTGTCATTTTGACCACAATGCTCCACATGTTCATTTTAATTGTGCGTTCCAGTTATACTCGGAAGTCAGAATTTCCAACATCCGAGTAGGAAATTTCAACTGGAATTACGAGTTGGAAAGTCGGGACAACACGACCGTACCCGCGTTCAAGATGATTGCTACTCACAGCATTATTAGTAAAACTTTATTACTTTGACTTTTTTTTAGCAGTTCTTTATTTTTCACGTAACATTTAGTCAGTTGTACACGTACTACCTTTCAGTGTTTATAAGACGAGATGTTTCAACGCAGTTTCTATGCATGACATGATTGGAGTTAGTGTAAGATGGAACAAGTTCGCTTTGGTCTTGGCCCCGCTCGGCTAATTAGCTGTTAGCTTCAGCCCAGGACCAACTAATCTGGATTTCTCCAAACTGACGATGCCCTGAGATTTACAGTGCCTTGCGAAAGAACTGAGAGTAAAGGGACCAAATAATATTGCACGACCCACTTTTCAGTTTTTTATTTGTTAAACAAGTTTGACACATCCAATAAATTTCATTCCACTTCAAGATTGTGTCCCACTTGTTGTTGATTCTTCACAGAAAATTGGAATATTTATATCTTTATGTTTGAAGCCTGAAATGTGGCAAGAGGTTGACCAGTTCAAGGGGGCCCGAGTACTTTCGCAAGGCACTGTAGCTACTGCAGGTAAGACACTGACTAGTCAGTCATTTTCTACCACTTATTCCATAGTGGGTCACAGGGGAGCTGGTGCCTATCTCCAGCAGTCTATGGGCGAGAGGCAGGGTACACCCTGGACAGGTCGCCCGTCCATCACAGGGCAACACACAAACACTCAGTCATACACCTAAGGAAAATTAAGAGAGACCAATTAACCTAATAGGCATGTCTTTGGACCGTGGTAAGAAGCCAGAGTACCCGGTGAGAACCCACACATGGGGAACATGCAAATTTCATGCAGAGAGACCCTGGCTGGGAATTGAACCCAGGACCTTCTTTCTGCAAGGCAACAATGCTACCAATTGCACCACCGTGCAGCCCCCTAGATAAAAATACAGACTACTTATCTTTTAACAGGGCCTTACTTCAAAATTGTCAGAGTTGTTAATGAGTTTAGTCCACACCACAGATTGAGTTTCTTCACTGTAGATAATATTAGGTTTTTATTATCCTTCAGTGCAAACTAGTGCTAACATCATTCAACATTTACATGTTGACCAGTGAACAGCTAAATATAATTAGTAAACAATGAATGTGAGTTTTTATTATTCTAATTCAATTGCAATTTGCCTATTTTTAAAATTGTATACTTTTTAATCCTGCAACCCTGCAAGAATAGAAATGGTTCAGAAAGTGGATGAATGGGAAGAAATAATTTATTTTAATCCAAATATTACTAGTTTAGCAATCCAAGTTATGGGATATACTTTTCAACCAGCTTTTGGCTGTTAAAAACTAACCCAGTATGCCGGGTCAAATCCATAACCCAACACTTTAGTGTTGAATGAACTCAAAAGAATTAAATTAATTAACTTGTTTTTCTCACACTATATGTTCTACTTTGTCTGCTCCTGTTCTCTCAGACATTTAACTACATATCCTTTTATACATTATAGAGAAGGCGACATTTACATGGATATAGATTCTAAATTTTAAATGTATCAGAAATTAAGAGATGTTTTTTGGTGTGTGAAAACAATATGAGACATGCATTTACCGCATCCTGAGAATACCTGACGCACAAAATTCAAATATGACTTTATACTTTATGTGCAAGAGCTTCTCCTGCATGCGGGTTCATTTGTAATTCCCATGCAGACCAGTCCGACACAATGGGAGGTTTATCTTTGCATACAGTTACTGATTGGGGCCAGACGTCCCCCATCCCCGTCAGCCTCCGACTGAGTGGTTTAAAGTTTCCCTGCTCGACCTCTGATTGGTCCGTGAAGTTTTTCCAAAGGAAAATAACTTCACCGCTCCGCGTTCAGAGAGCGACAGAGGCGGTCTAGGATCCTGTCGAGCGCCTCAGTGCTGAAAGATGCGGAGAAATAGTGTTTACCGGAGATAAGGCTGTAGTTTCATAGAAGGAGATCATTTTCTAATCGCAGCTTTGAAAAATATAGAAATATATATTTTTCTTTGGCAACATCATCGGTTGAAAATGCAAGGCTTTGGGCGCCGGATTAACGTAACCTGGATCTTGCTTTTGGGCATTTTTCACTCGTGCTTTTCAAATTATTCTGAAGATCAGTGCAGCTGGAGAGGAAGGCAAGTATTACCTTTCTTTTCTTGTTTATGTGCAGATGTTTACCCATTAAGGCTGCTGAAAATCAGATATGTTGCAGGTGTTTTAGGATGCAACATGTTGAAACTTGCCTCCAGACACAGACATTGTAATAAAAATGTTTGCTTTGGCTCTGCTGCGATTGAGCCTCTGGGCTGTCTGCAGAGCAGGAGGGCATCAGCGGGGCAGACGGGCAGGAGACAGCAGGATTTATTCAGATAGCCTTCATGCAAAAACACGGGAAGCTGATGTGGTCATTTCATTTTTATCGTGTCTATTTTTCTAAAATCTTCTCAGATTTCAGTGGAGATTATTAAAAAATTCGCCCTAATCATGTAATGCTGCTCCACAGATAAGCCAGCAGGTGGCGCATTTTTTGGATTTTTTTTTCGTGATCTAGTTCTTCAGAAACTTTTTGAAAAGTTACTTTAAACTCATCACGGATGTTTATTGCATAACTGCACAGGGTTGGCTCAAAGGGGTGGGCAGCTGAGGGCCACTGATAATCCTGGCACCAGGATGTGAACTTTGTGACCACTTAGGGCCCATTTTTTTCGCCTGGGGCCTCCAGAAAAGGCCAGAACCAAGTTTCAGGAGTTTCCAAATTGAAGGGAAATTGGGCTGAAACGTTGGTCACAAATGGAACGGTCCACATGATATAAACTGGCCACATTTTAATTGTTTAATATGTTTAATGATGGACAACTGAGTAAAATGGTGTACCTTAGTGGGTCTTAGATATGACCCAACTCAACTGATTTTCTTCATACCCATTTGAGACACAGCAAAGAACTATGTAGGGTGCCCAGCTGGTTACGCTCATCTGATAATGAAGGCCGGGAGTCAGTAATGTAAATATGGCGCTACGAAGGACATCAAAAATGAAATAAACCTAAATTAATACATTGGATTAGCATGCTTTCCCCCCTGCCCCACCCTCACCTCTGACCTCTGTATAAGCTATAGTCCTGCGATGTACTGCCCTGGCTGTAACCAAATGACAGCAGGACATTGCTCCAGCAGGTATAGACAATATATAGATGATAGATATTAATTGTGCCTTTTTTCTTCCGCGTCACAGTGGTTTGTCCCAGCAGCAGGGCAGCGTGGAGCAGATCTCCCTCCACTGCTCTGAGGGGACCCTGGACTGGCTGTACCCCAAAGGAGCCCTGCGCCTAACCCTGACACCCCGCCTGGCCCCCATGGGGGCCGTGGGGCCCAGTGGTGGTGGCAGCTCGGGTGTCATCACGGCCTGCGTCAAGCCCTCGGAGCAGTTCCATGGGGCCCAGCTCTACCTGGAGAGGGATGGGCTACTTGAGCTCCTGGTAGGGGACAGGATAGAATCGTCCCCACCCCCAAGGGTGCGCTGCTTCAGCCGTACACCCGGGGAGAGGCTGGCCCTGTTCCTGCAGGCAACGCCCCATCAGGACATCAGCAGGCGGATTGCCACCTTTCGTTATGAACTGAGGGGGGACTGGACGGCCCGCATGTCCCTGGATTCCAACTTGATCAGTAGTGAAGGTGAGTCAGAGTGAAGAGTGCAAAGAGGTAGCCAGACTTTCCCCAGAGGCATGTTGCTTTGGAGCTGCAGAGTGGGGAGGAGGGGGCACAAAAACACTGTATGTGGGGGCTCTCTGAGGAGTCCAGAGCCCTTTGAATGAGTGCCGCATGAGTATTCTGGGATTACTCCGGTGGCCTAGGCAACACAGAGGCCTCTGCCCAGCTGAGATGCTCCACTCTTTTGTTGAACTGCCTCTCCGTGGGGGAATGAGAGACCCCACCACCACCACCACCACCTTCTCCCAGAGATACCCACTCTTATTAGGCTGGAAAAAAGAGGGCTTTTCAGGGGAGGGGGTGGAGAGGAAGGAATCGTATTTATCAAGAAGTTTTCACTGAAGAGGAAAACTTTTGTAGGGGGGGGGGACCTTAAAAAAGTTCACTCCCTCCTCTTAAAGTCACAGATTAGTCAGTGCATGCAGCCTGTTTGGTTGCATCTATAACTCTAAGTATGTGCAACACTGTTTAATATCTAGCTTTTAAAAAAAAAGGCAGAGCAGTGTTTTCTGGGAAGTAGATTTGTGGAGTTCACACACCCCCTTCCCTTCAGCCCTGGTTTAGGCTTTGAGGAGGTGTGATTTCAGGCACCCTTGAAGGTTTTTAGTGGGGATGTTTCATTCACCCTTTAAAATTATTTGTGTTGGAGGATTCTCACACCTTAAAGCTTCTCTGGTCCTTCACTGCCTCTGTAAAAAAGCAACAGTTGTCTATTTTATAACAGCAGTTAGTCCCTTCATTGTTGCTGGCTTTCTGAGTTCAAGATTTGCATTTTATTGAGCGTGACATGTACATGACATCTTTGATTTCCAGGGGATTTGCATATAGGTGTTTATTTCGTTTTGGCAGTTCAGAGTCTTGTCAGGCGTCATCAACTGAAACCCCTTGTCCTTGTTGTCTCTTCAGATGCCTGCCGGCCCTGCAACGACACAGAGATCCTGATGGCTGTTTGCACCAGCGACTTTGGTAAGCTACCAGAAATCCAAGTTGGCAAAATTAAAACAATTAGAAAACCAAACCCCTGCCATTAAAGAGGGTTTTCAGGGTTTTTAGATGGAAAACATCCTAGTGTTTAAGCAAAAGTTATTTTATGAACATTCGTTTGTATTGGGCAGTTACTTAAATGGAAGCCAATGATTATTAGGATTAGGATGCACGTCCTCCTCCACTGGCTGCACGGTGGCGCAGTTGGTAGCACTGTTGCCTTGCAGCAAGAAGGTCCAGGGTTCGATTCCCGGCCTGGGGTCTTTCTGCATGGAGTTTGCATGTTCTCCCCGTGCATGCGTGGGTTCTCACCGGGTACTCCGGCTTCCTCCCAAAGACATGCCTGTTAGGTTAATTGGTAACTCTAAATTTCCCTTAGGTGTATGAATGAGTGTGTGCATGGTTGTTTGTGTGTTGCCCTGCGATGGACTGGCGACCTGTCCAGGGTGTACCCTGCCTCTCGCCCATAGACTGCTGGAGATAGGAACCAGCTCCCCCGTGACCCGTTATGGAATAAGCGGTAGAAAATGACTGACTGATTATTAGGTGGCTGTGCGTCACCAATGATTTTCCTGCGTGAAACACTGAATGGTTAAAGCATTTTAGGTCCGAGTAACTGTCTGGTCTGTCTAGAAAAGCACAAAATGGCACCTTGTAGAAATGAAAAGGCGAAGAGGCAAAATGTCTCTGAGCTGATAATCAGAAACACCACATGATGCTGTAAAATACAAAGACAAAAAGCAGAGGTTTAATTATGTGGTGCAACTCCAGCTGTTGGATAAAACAACCTTTTCTTTGTTGGAAGCATCTTTAAACTTTTTCTACTAGGTGCACTAAACTATCACTGGAACCACTGGTCCAAAAGGGGAAGCAAATGTCCCTTATATATGTGGAGATATGTTGCTGGCAGCAACCGTTAGATTAATGTGCAGGCTAGTAATCATCAAGAAGTTTAACACTTTACAGAAGCACATCACTGTTTTCTTTGATTAAAATGTTTCGAGATTGTGTGGCAGAATGGGCAACAGAAAATGAAATTAACTTAACATCCTGTTTTTCCACAGTTGTGCGCGGAAACATCCGGTCAGTGGAGGAGGACGAAACTTTACGCGCAGCAGTGATCAAGGTCAGCGCCACCCGTGTCTTTCGTCAGAAGTACACCCTGTTCACCGGCAACAGTCGACTGGCCAGCCGGGGCGAGATACGGACCTTGCTTCAGTGCGGTGTCAAGCCGGGACCCGGCAGCTTCCTCTTCACCGGCAGGGTCCACTTTGGGGAGGCCTGGCTGGGCTGTGCACCCCGCTACAAGGACTTCCAGAGGACTTACGCTCTGGCCAAAGCAGCTCAACAGATCCCCTGTGAACTGCCCTTAGACTGAGAATCTCGGGTGCGGCTCGCCTACCCTGCAGAATCAAAGTGTGGCGCTGAAAGCCAGGCTAGACTCAGCCCTGATCAGGAAGAGGCTGCAACGTGCAAATAAACACCGTTGTAGCCACAGAGCCACCGATGGGTGTGGTCATTCCAAAGGACTGAGGAGCGAAATGAACCCTCTACCATCAGGCATTTCAGTGCAATAAGCAGTCATGGTCCAAAAGACAGAGTGGAGTCATGACTTCCTTGACATGGAGGAAAGCATTTGACAGAGAGCTTACACTCAGTAAAGCCATTCATTCATGTCGTCTGAGGCTCATCGGTTTAAAACTCAGGAAAACAATGAAAATGTCCGTCATAGAGATACACCTTAAACAGGTGAGGCTGTGAGGAGCTCAGAACAGTTTTTTTAGTGTTTTTGTTTGGATAATGGAAGATCGTGTGGGACAGCGATGTTCAGATGATTGTCCTCTGCTTGTGTTGTCCTATTATTGAGAAGATTATATAAAAACCTCATGAAGGGAATCATTGAACACTTTTTGCACTCATAAAGCAAGAAAGGGAATACCTGGAAAGCGAAATACTGCAAGCACTGAAAACCAAATGAGAAAAGCAACTATATGTAGCATAGGGGAGCAACTGAGAATTTAATATATGTGCAGATAATTTGAGAGCAAACATTGGGAACACAGAGCTAAGGGTAGTTTATGTTGCCAGGTTTTGCTAGCATGGATTTGGAAAGAAGTAAATTAACGGGGGGAGATTAAAAGTGTTTACCTTCTACAGCATGCAATCTGCCCACAAAATTATAAAACAAAATAAGCTGGAGATTGGCCAAAGCAGCCATGAATCAAGTATTAATCCTCTGGACACTACTAGGTGAAGTTAAAATAAAAATATATATTCATTGTAACTAGAGATGCACCGAGAAACTGGCTGTTGGCTGGAATCAGCTGATTTTCTGCTTTATCTCCTCTCGCTGGTTGGCAGCTGAAAAATCTGAGCTTTTTCAAGTCAGTGAACATAACTAAGCACTGCCAGGTTGCACTTCAGTGTAGAAGTTAGTACTGAGTGAAGAGGACTTAGCTATTAGTAGCTCTGATATGTAAGAAGCTGTTTAAAAGGAAAATGTATTTTCTGTAACATAATCAGACTTAATCCTCATTTTAAAATATGAATAAAACCCGCTTTACAGTGACTGCTCTCTCTCACACAGTGTGACGTCCCCTCTTCTCTTACTATGAATAATTAATGACCACTCACAGCAGGATGGCTAAAATAAATGATTTTGAATCAACCAAAATCGGAGGTCGGAGCCACCGTAAATTCTGATTGGTGCATCTCTAGTTTAAATAATTTACAAAGTGATCCAGGTTTTATGTGCACTAGGTCATCGAGGAGAAAGGTTCACAACAAATTACCATGCTGAAGTTGTATGCTTAAAATGCTTAAACTGCCATTTTTCACTGATGTGAATTTATGTAAATATTAAACTGAATGTAAATATGTTGATAAGAAATTTTATAAAGAAAGAAACAAAAAAATATTGTCCCAGTATTGTGGATTTGTGTTTTGTGTTATTAAAATATTCTCTAAGAAAAACAAAAACCTTGTTTTGGATCTGTATCTCTAATTTTATTCTTTTTAACGTCCACATCTGAACTGTTCAGCATATGTTACACCAGGGGGTTGTACGCTTTCTTCCATAGAAAAAGTTTCTCAAGCATAAGTCACTTCAAGTACCCATAAATCAGATTCCTAAAAGCCCAGAACAAACGTTGTGCCTGTGAGAAGGAGAAGACCTGAAAAGCGGGAGAGATTGAGGGACTGTTCGGCACTCAGGCAGGCGGAGGGTTGTGGACTGGGAAGGAGGTTGGAAACAGCAGTTGGAATCCTCTTGGCCTCGGCCTCCTGTTTTCAGGATTCAGGAAGCAATAAATTGCCATTAAGGGAGTGGTGTGGCAGACCGGACTGGGCCGAAGGTGCCACACAGTCGCTCGCTTCATCCTGACCACGTGTGCACAATGAAAGCACGGTCTTTTCTTCTTTTAAACTGCACACATGCTGCTTGGACTGCATAAACACAAAGCATATCTGCCTCACATTTTCTGAACCTTTACAGTAAATTCACCACCTGTTTCTTCTTTTGGCGTTAAACAACCACACACACCTCAGTAAAACCCAAGATTTACCACTTGGTCTGTAATACAGCAGCTGGGAGAATTTACATGGTGTTTAAGTTTAAAGGATCACAAAAGCTTGACGGGCGTCCTGGAACTGGCCGACTTGTCCTTCTGCCTGGCGTCTGCATCAGGAGCTGATGTGAAGGAACCTCCCCAGTCATTTATTGCCTCAGTGCCCCTTTAAAACATCCTGTATGGGGGTGGGGGGGTGCAGCAGTATGAAGTTACTGCTGCACTCTGATAAGCCAAAACAAAGACACAGATTGTGGCCCCTCTCCTAATATATCATGTGACATTTTGACAAAGCTGAACTTCCTGCATTATTGTCATTTTGTTGAGACCTCCTCCTGAATGTATGTTAGTGTTGTCACAGTTGCACAGATTTGTAGCTTTGTTAGACAAAGGCATTTGTTTAAATGTGGGTAAACGCAGAATATTTGGGTTTTAAGATATGTCAGAGATCCTGAAAACATCTCCTTACAGTTTCTGGTTGAATAAATTGTGGTTCCTACAATCAATAGTTTTCTACAGCCTCCTCGTCTTCGTTTTATTCTGTCCTCATTGTGGCTGAGGCGGGACATAGCACTCAGATTCTGTTGGAGAGGGAGAGAGTTGTTTTGGGTGTAGACCTGCATCTGTCCCTGTGGGAGTCTGTGGGGAAGCAGTCGAAGACAAAGCTCCAGAGATGAGAGCCGAGACGGGAAAGGTGCGCCTTGACAGGCTCTACTTTTTCTGGAAAAACCTTTCCTCTTATCCAACCACATCAAGGCATAAATCAAACCCACAGGCCACTGTTTTAAAATGTGGCAAACATCACAGTCTCAACACCTTCCTGATCCTGCATTACTGACCTCCAGTGCCTTGTAAAAATATTCATACCCCTTAAACCACAATACAACCACAAACTCTCCGTTTTGCTGTGTGTGTTACACTCAGTCTTGCAGCCGACTCAAACATCGTCCATCAACCTATCGTATGTCTATTTCCCTTGGTCCCACTCCTCAACAATGCCAGGGTAATCTGAAAGTCCTGCCCCCAGACCAGGAGCTTCTATCCGGGAAAGTGTGGACCCAGGACATTGAAAGTACTCGTGTAAAATTGTGTCAAAAGAGGCAGAGTGCTTTCAAAATCCCGGATAATGGCTGGAAGACCCGGCAGTGGAAAAAGGGCTGAGGAGAGCATTAAGAGGCTCATGGTAAATCTGGAAGAGCTGCAGCAATCCAAAGCTCAGGTGGAAGAATCTGTTGACTACACAATTATTATTTGTGCACTTCACAAATCTCTCTTTTATGAATGAGTTGTAAAACGAAAGCCATTGTTGAAAGAAATCCACAAGAAGTCCTTTTTGCAGTTTGACATGAAGAAGAAGGTGCTCTCGTCAGATGAGACCAACAAATCAACTTTTTGGGCCACATGCAAAACACTGCATATCACCCTGAATACACCATCCCCATGGTGAAACATGGTGGTGGTATCATCATACTGTGGGGATACTTTTCTTTAGGGAAAGTGGTCAGAGTGGATGGAAAGATGTATGAAGGTAAGCACGGGGAAGTCCTGACGAAAGACAGCATGAGACTAAAGACTCCAAACATGCAACCAAAGCTACGACGGTGTTGTTTAACTCAAAGCATATTCATGTGTAGAATGGCCCTGTCAAAGTCCAGGCCTAAATAAAACCGAGAATCTGTTGTAAGACTTTAAAGTCGAAGTTTACAGACAGTCTCCATTCAATCTGACTGAGTTGATTTTGCAAAGAAGAATGGGCAGACATGTCAGTCTCTAGATCTGCAAAGCTGGTAGAGACACACCCCAGAATGCTTGCAGTTCTAATTTCAGCAAAAGTTCTAATAGAATATTAATTCATTCAAATGCATGCCACACTTTTCAGATTTTTACTTGTAAACATGTTTGAGAAACATGGATAATTTTCCTCCCATTTCACAACCAGGCACCACTTTGTGTTCCCAACAATAAACAATGAACTCTGTGGTTGTCGAATGACAACATGGGAAAAGGTCTAAGGGGTGTGAATACTTTTGCATGGGTTTTGTATACATTTTTGGATGTTGTGTTTCTTCAACAGACACAAATAAAGAGGGAAGATGTCATCAGTCTCATAACCGAAGTATCATCAGAAATATTCTCATGCGTTTGTTTGCTGGCCGTGTGTATCAGTAAACCATCTGAGCTGTTTATATCCTCTGTCATAGCAAAGTAAACGAGATTCATTTCTTCGTCCTCCACTGTATAAATCATTTAACACACAGCTGAGATTCTGAGACTGATCCTTCTGGGTCGCTCTCAAGTGGAACTGTCCAGTCATGGTTCCACCATGTAATCTTTCCCACAGCTTTGTCCACAGCTGCGTGTTTCTGGTGTGAATCCAAAACAGCGGCCGCCGTACTTTCAAACAGATCTCTTCCTCTGCGCCAGAAACGACGTTGTGTTTTTCCAGAACTGTTTACGAAACCTTTTGGCTTCTTTCTGTTCTTCTCAGGGATTGTTTTCTTGCTCCATCAGAGCCAGTGGCGCACTGACCGTTTCTAAAATAAAATAACTGTCTCTGCTTTAAGCTCTAGTTTTATGAGACAATAGTGATATGTTTTAATGAAGTTTTCGACGAAACCAAACACTGAGATGGCATACAGAAGGGTACAGGGATAGCGGCTCGAGTTTGGGACTCAGACTCGTGTCACACTTATGTTGCAAAGGTAAAAAACTTCAGACTCGACACAGACTTGTGACCTTTAGACTTGACTTGGACTGCATGGGGAAGCAAGGAGTCAAGGGTGCATCAAATTTATCCTTTTATGTTGGCTTTTATTTAGTAAATTCATATGGAAATCATTCTACAGCTGGCAAATTAAAGTCTAGACAGGTTTAGTGTTCACTTAAACCCAAATCTAACATATGAAACCTTTCCTTCTAGTAGGGGTTGGGTTAGGAGAGGAACCGGGTCGTTATTTTGTCATATTTGAGGCCTTTTCACGTTAATGCAATCTGTTTCAATTATGCAAATTTATTGATGTACCCCGTCTTAAATAAGTAATCTTCCAGAAATCGGTTTCCACACTACTGGGACTTACAGTGCTGCTGCTGCTCGAGCCTTAGTGACAACCTGCTTCATGTTTTCCTAGACTATGTTAAGACTGTAAAAATCTTTAACCTAAATATAATACATATCATGGAGACGTACCATAATGCATCATAATGTGTGCCATTGAGGGTTAACAGAAAACCTGAACCATAACTCCTGATAGGCGGCAGTTTGACGAACAACTCATGAACCCAACAAGGACACGTGGTCGGTTCACAGCTTCATCCAGCTGTCCGTCATCCTGTGTTCCCACCACCAGCTGAGAGTGGGTTTGCAGTTGATGACCACGCTTTGGCGTCCCAAATTCCTTGCTGACAACGTCTCCGTCTCACAACACGCTGCAACAGCTGGGGGAGGGGATACTTTCCAGAAGGAAACTGTGACTGTTCAGGTCTCAGAAGGAGCTAACTCACTCTGTGCCAATTCTCCTCTTCCAGACATGAAGAACCCCATCCATCAGCATGCAATGGCTGCCTCCATAATCTGCTCCTCCATGATGGGGAAAATGTTGGGAAAGGCAATGACTCATATTGGTCTCTGGTTAGCAACCATCCATAGAGAGACCAGCATGTTGACGTTGAAGGAAATTATACATCATTTATATAAAGTTTATACAAATAAAAATCTGAAAAGTGGGACAGACATTATGAATTCAGCTCTGACTCCATCTCTGAGCATCGAGTCTTCCCATCCTTTCTCAATTTCATTTCCATTTGGACTTTGATTAGGCTTTCCAACACATGAATATGTTTGAACCCGAACCATCTCATAGCATCTCTAGCTGTATGTTCAGGGTGGTTCTCCTGCTGGAAGGTGAACCTCCACCTCAGTCTCAGGTTTTCTGCAGCCTCTAACAGGTTTCCTTTCAGGATTCTCCTGGATTTAGCTCCATCCATCTTCCCAACCTTCTTATCCCAGCTGAAGAAAAGCATCCCCACAGCATGATGCTGCCACCACCGTGTTTCACTGTGGGGATTGGATGTTTATGTACATCTAACATATAAAGTCCTAATTAAATACACCGAAGTTTGAGATTTTAATGTAACAAAATATGGAAAAGTTCAAGGGGTATTAATAATTTTACATGACACCATGTGTATAAAGAGTGTCTTCTCTTGGCAGAGTGGCGCTGGGAGAAAATTATATATTTAGCTTTGAAGTGTGTGGGAAGTTACGGTGGGTTGGAGAGGTCAAGGTAGAGAGGAGAACAAGTCCAAAAGCATGTTTATTGGCCACATTATTTCTCTGAAGTGCTGAGGGGAGGAGAGCACGGAGCCCCTTTGTTCTTCAAGAGCCTGCAGATGGCTCTAATCCCTTCCAAAATGTGCACTGAAAATCCATCACGACACGGTGGACATGGTGGGTGGGGAGGTGGGTGAAGCACAAGCCGGGTCAATCAAGGGGCTTTGCCTTTTTTCCCGCCAAAACAAATACTGGTATTGTAAAGCAGGACAGAGGGAATGAAATGCAGCCCTCTGCTCTGAAGTCCTGGCTTGCAAACTCACTTTTTAAGCTCAGGACAGCTGCCATCACTCCTCCGGTTCCAGGCCCTGACATCGCCTGAAGGGAGCACAGCCACAAGCATCTCTAAACACTGACGTCACACTTCAATCACAGCACTGAAATAAAGTAGCTGCTGCATTCATGATGCATTAAAACTAAGTGCAATGATGGAAAATAATAGCTGATATGAAGCAGTTTGCAACATTACAAGGTCGCTTACATACATATTCTTCTCCAGAGTTAAACTTATCTTTAAGTCAGTCTGAAGGCTTTTACTAAAAAGGTCATGAAATTTAATCTAAAGGTTTTTTATTTAACCTAGAATTTTCATAATTTCGCTTCAAGAAGTAGGATTAGTTCATGTCAGGACACTTCACAAATTAACCTCCAGTTTATCTCTGATTACTAACAATCCAGTTCAGTCCAAATCCTTCCAATATAATCAGTCAGGTTCAATTTAAACTGCATCCAGTCGCTGCATAAGTGTCATCCAAGCTCTAATAAAACCAAGTAGATCTGAGCTGCTTGTGTAGGTATGAAGAGGAATGACTATCAGCAGCCGTGACTACTTCGATAAAAGCAGTTTTGCTGAGTTTTACTGGTTGGAGGCATATAAATGTGTGTTGACACAGTGCCAAGCAGGAAAGACATCAGCAATGACCATAGAGAAGCAATTGTTGCTGGGTTATCAGGTCACGTCCAAACAATCTAAATGCCATCATTCTACAGTAAGAAATATTTCACACGAGGAAAACATTTAAGAAAGCTACCATTTTTCAAAGGATCTGAGATTCCTGCGAGCAAATAAACCAAAAAAAAAAACAAGATTAAGCCCTCTGATTCTCCGGGGCTCAGTTAGCATGTTAAATGATAAAGTTCATGAGAGTGCATTTAAAGAAGACTGAACATGTATGACTATGAAGGACAGCCAGGTAAAAGCATCTTCACTCTGAAAAAGTATCTCAGAACAACTTAGATTCGTAAATTTGTATCTGACTGAACCTAAAAAGAGTTCTCTGTTTAGGTTAGATCAAAGTAAAGACTCCTATAATGTTTGGTAAAAAACTAAACACAGGAAACCATGGTGGTGGAGGTATAATGATTTGGGCTCCTAAGCAGTTACTGATCCCAAAATCAGAAGCAAATATACAGAAGAGAAAACAAGGTGTAGCAATGACCCAGTCAAAGTCCAGACCTCAGCTTGATTAAAATGCTGATGTGTTCATAGGAGAGCTGTGTAGAAATGAATTCATGCAAACCTCAATCCACTGAGGTCATGTTGGAGATGAAGCTCAGGTCTCCATTCAGCCGTGACCGACTACATAGGTGTTCCACATCGTGGAAATAAATCTCTTCTTTTTGTCCATCTGCACAAATCCAATTATTGGTGTATTCAGGCAACACCTCATCAGAATCTGAATGGGAATTTGAAACCTGTCCAACAAATGTTCAGATGTTCTTTGTTTCCGATGCTACCTTTAGAGAAAAACTCAATGACTTTGTTTTCTTCACCATCAAACCCCAATAATTACACTTCAAGAAAATAATTTTCTTACAACACAAGAGAAAGAATCTTTAAATGAGATGAAATGAGGTCCTCTCTCTTTATAATCGTGTTGCCAGCCACACAGGCTGGAGGTCTCCTCAGAGACCTCTGTGCCTTTTGTCTGGGCTGTTTATTAAGTGAAGGGGTAAGCATTGGTGAAACTGCCTCTCACACTTATTTTGTTTTGCTTCTGGTATCTTCTTGCATTTTTTTCCTTCAGGCAAATGGTTCCCAGAAGACATGTGTGGTGCACAAGGGTAAGAGATGTGAAAAAGTGGTGATTTTTAGACCAATTTCGTGATAAAACGAGATTTGTTTTTATTAGTACAGGATAATAATCCAGTTCAGTGAAAGAACAAAAAGATTAAATTCTATGCTGCGTTTTTATTTTGAATTTCTTTGACTGTTTAGAACATACCACCAGCACTAGGATTCACGTTTATTCAATTTAAATTCAATTCAATTCAATTCAGTTTGGCTGCACGGTGGCGCAGTTGGTAGCACTGTTGCCTTGCAGCAAGAAGATCCTGGGTTCGATTCCCGGCCAGGGGTCTTTCTTCATGGAGTTTGCATGTTCTCCCCGTGCATGCGTGGGTTCTCACCGGGTACTCTGGCTTCCTCCCACAGTCCAAAAACATGCCTGTTAGGTTAATTGGTCTCTCTAAGTTGACCTTAGGTGTATGAATGAGTGTGTGCGTGGTTGTTTGTGTGTTGCCCTGCGATGGACTGGTGACCTATTCAGGGTGTACCCTGCCTCTCGCCCATAGACTGCTGGAGATAGGAACCAGCTCCCCCGCAACCCACTATGGAATAAGCGGTAGAAAATGACTGACTGGTCAATTCAGTGTTATTTATATAGCGCCAATTCACAACACATGTCGTCTCAAGGTTCTTCACAACAGTCAGGTTCATACATTCCAATTAATCGTAACCATTGAACAGTTCAGTCAGATTCAGTTATTTATTCAAATTGGATAAAAAGTTTTTCTATCTAAGGAAACCCAGCAGATTGCATCCAGTCAGTGACTTGCAGCATTCACTCCTCCTGGATGAGCATGTAGAGACAGTGGACAGTCACTGGTGTTGACTTTGCAGCAATACCTCATACTGAGCATGCATGTAGCGACAGTGGAGAGGAAAAACTCCCTTTTAACAAGAAGAAACCTCCAGCAGAACCAGAACCAGGCTCAGTGTGAGCGGCCATCTGCCACGACCGACTGGAGGTTTGAGAGAACAGAGCAGAGACACAAAGAGAACAAAGAAACACTGATCCAGGAATACTTTCTATGGTTGAAAGCTTGGTACAAATAAGGAAACCAGTCAAGCTAAATGAACTTGACTCGTTTTGCCTAGAAGAGAGGTCAAGTATCCATCCAGAAATAGTTGTAAAACCCTCATTGCTCCCAGCAAACCCAGTAAAGTTTACGTTCCTGTTGTTCTTTGCAATTTGAGTCTCCATATTCTGCACATTTCTTAGAATCTACATCTACGATTGATTCAGAACTGCATGGTTTCCTACACTTGTGCATTACATATTACTGTACTCTATTTGATTTTCATTATTTCTTAGTTTGGATGAATGTCTGAATGCTTCTATTTGCCTGCTGATACACTTAAACTTCCCAACTGAGAGACGAATAAGGAATCATTCTATTCTATTCTAATAATACAAGAAGCTTGTTAAAGGCTACAGACAGAATCTGGTTTCTCTGTAGCTTTCTAAAAGACCATAAATATAAATGATCCTAAAAAAAGATATTTATATTTAAAATCTCAAATTAATATGACAATGATGTCGATGGGATGAAAGCATGTAAACGTGTGGAAATGTATGAGGGATACAAAAGGACAAAACAAATGTGCGATAGAGCCTTGAGTGGCTTTGAAAAACTAAAGTATAAAACGTTTTTTCTCAATCCTTTTACTGTTTATAAAGTTAAACTTTTGTCATATTTCTGCCACAGTGGTATGTGAGCAAGCAGCACTAAGTGGCTGCTGAGAGCCGTTAAAAACAAAATGAAGCCTCAGATGTGCTGACAGTCAGGCGTGTTTATGTCCCACACAGCGTGCATCAGCCCAGCCGCTGCTGCTGCCTGTCTGATGTGTCAGAGGCTCGCCCTGCGCTCCACGCTCTTTCCAAGGGAACATGTGCGCTGGAATTCTCCCCCAATTAAGACAGGGATTAGCCGGGTCCACTGTGGGAACCGGCCGAGTGTGGGAAAGCAGAGAGTTTGTCCCTCACCGACACTCAGCCTCATTCTCACTCGCTCCTGTTCATCAAGCTGAGTCCCTCTCGTCTTCCTCACCATTACTGTAACTGGTTTTCCTCTATTTTTTTTATCACCAGACAACATTTACTTCTGTGGTTTTGCCTGCTTGAACTGAAATATAGTAATTCTTTTTACATTTCTGTCATTATGCACACAGACCCCCCCCCTCTCATGTTGCCACCCTGAATCTTTGTTATACTTGAAGGTTTCCTGAAGCTGTGCTCCCCTCTGTAACCCCCTCCTCAGTGAAGGCCTCTGCAGCCTTCACGCTGACAGCCTGTCTGCTGAGGAGCTGAGAACTGCATGAATAGTCTCAAGCTGGCAGACTCAACATGCAGGTGAAAAGACAGAAGAGGCTTTTTATCCTGAATATTGTAAATCCAAAAAGGTCATTTTATGATGCTTGTAGATCAAACACAAACTCTTCTCCACCTTTCTTCCTTCCTCCATTCCCAGTGTTCCCATAGATCCTTCTCCTGGCGCTGTCCTCCTCACAACGCTTGTCCTTTCCAATTACACCCCCCTGGGTTCACAATCTTTGCACACACAAGCAACTCTCATTAAGCCTGTATCAATTAGGCATTAACCTCTTAAAACAAAGGCTCTGTTGAGGAGCAGCCCATTGCAGGCCATGTGAGCTACTTCCTCTGCACTGCTACACCCTGCTTCCCATTCTCCGTATGAAACAATCAATCCAGCCTTATTCCCAACAGCAAAGCAAATATGTTTGCAAGGCAACATCCACCAAATGAGGGAAAACAAAAATGAAAAAATAACTAACATGGTTAAAGTATTGATAAGGTCTGTCTTTTAGGGATAGTTGGAGTTTCACCAGAGGAGGACAGCAGCAACCTTCGCAGTTTAGAGAAAGAGTCAAGCTAACTCTTAGACGGCTAAACTGACGGCTAAGCTAATATAAACCGGACACAAACGAACAGTTTTAGCTTTAGCTTAGTGTTGATATAGAGGTGCAAACATATTTTTCCTGTTGACATGAGCTAGGCTTAGCACTGCAGCACAGCTGCTTGAAGAGGGAATTAGAAAAGCCGCAGTATGAACCTATGAGTTTTGGGATTTTCTTTAATCATTTTATTCCCATTAGGCACTGGAACAGTTGCTGGTAAATTCCAGGAGAGTATCTCATCAGTTCTGGTAAGTAACATCTAAGTACCAGCTGTATTATGTAGGTTTTAAGTTTTACATTTTGGTGATAAAATTGTAGCAGAAGGTTTCCAAGTGGGTGTGTTGAAGTTGTTTCAGTGTGTTTATAAAGCTTAGTAAAATAAATGACAGATCTGAGTCAAAACTGATGGAAACAATAAGGAGGAGCTATTTTTAAAGCTTGGATCCCTGACTTCCCATGAGGTAATATTATAACCATGATACCAAAAACATCCCGGAGATGAGCAAGTAAAGTTTAAAGTAGGGGGTTGTGTTTTCTTCCAGGCTTTGTCTGAAGGGGGCCCCTCTGTCTCAGACTCTAAGAGCCCCCTGAACTTGCCCTAGTTTTTGGTGGAGGGGATCAGTAAGATCATTTCAGCATAACGTTCGCAGGTTTAGGTTTAAATCACTGAAGCCTCAGTGAACTGATTTATTGCTCTTTGGGTGGAAAAACTGAAGACAGGATAGCTTCCTATCATTTTCCTTAGACGTGATAAAGAACTTGCAGTAATTAAGAGCATTTCTGTAGCTTTGCACAATTTGATGGGAGCCACAATCATTTGCTTCCATCAGCTTGTGATGGAGACTCATGAGGGCAGGCAACAGTTGCTTCCCATCAGAATAACCACATATAATATCACCAACCACGAGGAATCAGCAGATTTTTTTCCTGTTATTCAGTTAACTTTGACGATAACGTCGCTGTAATTTCAACGCGATAGAAAACCAATTTTTTAATCTTTCTTTGCAGCCGCCAGCTGAATCTCATTTAATAATGTTAGGATCCATATTTACATGATAAAAGTGACCACCTACTGTAACACATGGATAAATACCAAGAAGTCAACAGTTGAAAAATGTCAATTGGCAGTTTGCCTTGAAGACCAGCTGTGGCCCTCAATGCATCTGCAACGTTTCAGCTTCTAATCTTTTTTAATCAGCAGACAGTAGATATTCTTTGTATAGATCTGTAGGGCTTGCTGCTGACATCTTACCTCTTCTTCTTCTGCGGTGGAGCGACATAAAAACAACCTGGTTTTGATTTTCCCACAGATCCGCCAGTGAGAGTGGTGGTCCCCAGAAACAACCAGAGCTTTGGCACAGTGACTATGTTGGCACAAACCCAAGCTGAGCAGCCCCCCACCACCCCAGCTCACCTCCTTTCCCAGGGCCCTGGGAGTTTTTACATCACGAACACAATCCCACTTCCCATTCCTCTCAAACCTTCACCCCCCCTGCTCTCAGATACCACCCTCCCATGGCTGGAATACCCCCCTGAAAATTAAACCTCATCCGATTTTCCTCCACTTTTCCTATCATTCCCCATAGCCCCCAAACATAAACACCTTACCATGTTTCATTCACTTTTTGTCAGTTTAAATAAAGCTTAAAATCACCTTTTAACTTAGAAAATAACATAACTGCTGTCATCCACGGCACAAAACCTACATGCACAAACATGCAGCTGTGTCACCATTAAAAGATTTAAAAGAAATTCACACAGTTATCAGGGGGGTTGTAAGTATGAACCGTTGCCGTGCAGAAAGCCCGGCTTGTTTACTGCGCCGCTCTGAGCCCTGCAGTGAGGGAAAGTATTCACAGGCGTGTGCATGCATGGGTAACATGTAATGACATTATTCTCACCAGGGCGACCCCCCCTCATTGTCGCAGTGCTTTCTTCTCCTGAGCTCGTGAAATTGACATAAGCTTTGCAAACATTCCAGGCATTTTTTTCTCAAGGCTGGACCTCTTTGGGGCCTTTCATCGAGCAGAACATCAGTATGAGCAGCACCACCTACTGATGGTGTGAAAGCACACAGTCCCACACTGTTTAAAATGGGTCAGTTCATTCATTTCTGGTTGCAGATCAACATATATAACCTTCCCCACCTGATCCTTTCGTTGGTCAGCCCGTCTTCAGTCGCTTTCCATGAGTTCTTCTTCTGTGTTCCAGTTTCTTTTGCATGTTTGTAAGTTTACTTACACCTTAATATGATTCTGCCACGTTCCTGTCTGCATTTGGGTCTGCCTACAACTTTACAAATCACAACACAGAAAGAAAACATTCCTCACCATGATGCTGCCACCACCATATTTCACCATGGTAATGGTGTGTTTAAGGTAATGTGCATTTTGTTTTCCTCCAAACAAAAACATTTATATGTAGGCAAAAAAGCTTCCATAAATAAAAATAAATAACTAATAAAATATTTTTGAATAATAAAGTATTTTTGAATTGAATTGAATATGAGCCAAATTTGAGGAGTGATGTCACCAGATTCTGCCACCTGAACTGTGGATCCCAGCAGCTCCTCCAGTTACCATGGACCTCTTGGCTGCTTCTGTGATGAATGCTCTCCTTACCCAGCCAGTCAGTTTCGGCAGACTTCCATGTCTCGGTAAGTCTGCAGGTGTTGCAACCTCTTCCATGTCCACAGGTGCATAAAATCTGGCACCTTTGGTTGCAGACTGTTTCGATAAACATGTGCAAGAAAGGATTTCTCTCAGGTGCTTAGTGAGTTTCACTATGGTGCTATAATCGGATGGTAGCTGTGCAAGAACTCCAGTCATGAAATTTCCTTACTGCTAATTATTCTATATTCAGCTGTTGGAGGTGTTAAAACAGAGTGGATGTGACTGGGAATGAGAGGAATTCAGCCACTAAGTGGTAGGTCACAAGAAATCACAGAGTGGGTCAGAGGAGGCTGAGGAACAGTGAGTAGAGGTCATCAACTTTCTCCAGCTACAGAGAGCAGACCTCCAAATCTTAGTTGCAGTTACCAGGAGAACAACACTTGTCTGACTGCATTGTGCCAAGGGTAAAGTTCGGTGGAGGGAGGATTATGGTGTGGGCCTGTTTTCCAGGAGTTGGGCTTAGACTCTTAATGCCCCAACAGGCCAAACACTTTAGACAACTTCATGCGGCCACCTTTGTAGGACCAGTTGGGGTATGGGCACAGCAATGCACAAAACAAGGTCCATAATGACATGAATGGTCGGGTTTGGTGTGGAAGAACTTGACTGGCCCACACAGATAGAACACCCTTTGAACGATCGAGAGCAGAGACAAGATCCAAGCCTTCTCAACCAGCATCAGTCTGACCTCATAAATAGGCTTCTGAATTAATGGACATAATGGTCCTTAACAAACTTCTAACCTTCTGGAAATCCTTCCCGGAAGAGCTGGAGCTGTCATAGCTGCAAACGGTGGACTGGCATCATAACAAATACAATGGATTAAGAATGAGAGGTCACTCAAGTTCATGTTGTTACTCTGAGTTTTTCCACTCTGAGTGAAAGGGTTTATAATTCACTTTCATTTCATTTCTTAAAACCATTTGGACAACATAGCAGATGGAGATCAAAGAAGAGGTTCCGTTTAGTCTCTAGTTTCTTTCTGTTCACTCAGTCCGGTTCTGGAAGTCTTCTTACCACGGCTGTTTTTATTTAAATGCTGTCTGATGTGGCCTGGATAGAAACGAGGCTCCTAAATGGTTCTTTACTTTTTAAAAATGGAACAAATCCTTCACATCCTAACTCTTGATACTGTGTTCTCTTATTTTAATATTGTAGTTTTTTTAACCAAAGTAACTGTAATTATATGCAGAATATCGTAAAATGTTACATTGGTGCTGCTGCATGGTCCACCTCTGCAGCCTTTTGGTTTTCTTGCTGCAGGCCACAAACTTTGAAGACATTTTGCGACTGGGATCACTACTCGCCAAACAAAAGGGCTTCATACAGGAAGCATGGACACAAAGGAATCCTGCTGACCAAATACAAGCATTCATGTGACCAAACAAAAACAGATCAATCCCTTTCAAAGCAGCTCTGTCTCTTTTGTGTTTCCTGCTTCTGGGCCACCGGCGGCTGACCTCCTGAGAAAGGTGCCGGAGCTCCACCTTGGTTTCGTCTCTTGGTTCTCTAAACCTCCAGGCTAAAATGTGCTCCTGGAGGTAAAGAAGAAAGAGGTGCAAACACCTTTAAATATGCATCACCTTTCTCTGTCATGAATGCAGTCACACGCTTATCAACCAGTCTAGTCTCTCAGAGCTGTGGGAAATATTTGCTTCCTCACACATTTCTTGTACTTTTACTTAAATGTTTCGGATCAAACATATCTTAATACCAGACTGAGGAGAAAAAAATCTATCCAAACCACCCTGGTCTTATGGGAAAGTATATTTACGACCTACCAGAATTACTCCAAGAGCTCATGAGCAACTCATCCAGGAAGCCACAGAAGAACCAAGAACAACATCTCCGCAAGCTCTGCAGGCCTTACTACCTCAGTTAAGGTCAGAGGTCATGACTGAACAGAAAAAAAGAGAGACAGGGTCAGAACCATTTTTGACCCAAAAGAACACAAAAGGTCCATCTCACATTTACCAAAAACCAGATTGGTGATCCTCAAGATTTCTGGAGAAATATTCTGTGGAATGACGAGACAATAGTGGAACTTTTTGGACCTTTTACATTTGGCGTTATAAAAGGGCATCATGCCAACAGTAAAACATGGTGGTGGTAGTGTGATGCTCTGGGACTGCTTTGATGCTTCAGGACGCGGATGACTTGGCAAAACTGATGGAACCAGGAATTCTGCTCTCTAGCTGAAAATCCTGGAGGATAGAGGGTGTACTCGCTGCATGACAGTGATGATCTAAAGCACAAGTCTACATCTGAATGGCTAAAAAGTGACCTAGTCAAAGTATGGATTATATAGTTCTACTGAGATGCTGGGGCATGACCTTAAACAGGCCTTTCAAGCTGGAAAACCCTCCAGAACAATTCTGCAAAAAAAAGAGTGTGACAAAATTCCTCCTCAGGGATGTAAAAAAAAGACTGATTTCCTTGAAATTGGATTATTCAAAAATCCACATGCTGTGAGGACGTCTTTCTTAAGCAGGAATAGGGAAGATCTTCAGAGTTGAGGTGAAGATGGATGGAGCTAAATCCAGGAAAATCCTTAAAGAAAACCTGTTAGAGGCTGCAGAAGACCTGAGACTTGGGTGGAGGTTTACCTTCTAGCAGGAGAGCAACCCGAAAAATACAGCCAGAGGAACAATGGGATGGTTAAGATCAAAGGATAATTACGTGTTAGAATGGCCTAGTCAAAGTCCAGACCTAAATCCCATTGAGAATCTCTGGCAAGAGTTGAAAAATGATGTTCACATACATTCTCCAATCTGACAGAGCTTGAGGTACTTTGCACAGAAGAATGGGTTAAAAACGTTCATTCTCTAGATCTGAAAGGCTGGCAGAGATACACGCCAGAAGACCTGCAGCTGAAGGTGGTTCTACAAAGTACTGACTTAGGGGGGTGAAAACATTTGCACACAACAATTATCGGGTCTCCCTTAAAAAAGGCACTTTGAACTCATGGCAATGACCAGGAAACAACAAACCAGTCTGAGATATGAAGCTCTTTTACTGGTAGCTGCAGGTGAGCGTTTTCCTCCTCCGTTTGTCTCTGACAGGACATCTCCATCTCAAAAGGCAGAACCAGACCACAACTGAACAACCAGAGGGAGCAAAATGCTTGGCCACATCACAAGATGAAGCAGAGAACCCACATCACAAGCGCATAGCAAACAGAACCACAGCACCACATGGAGCAAAGATCTAACACAGCAGATATTTGTGGGCTGAGCATCCTGACAAAGGGTTGCTCACTTGTTCACTGGAAATGAACATTATGATTTTATCGATATTATGTGGCCCACAAAGGTTAGTTTTTCTGGCTCCTTCTTCAGCTCCTTTTAGCTGCTCCTCATTCCTGGGTTGCTGACCTCCTCTCGGTTTCCAAACAGCAGCCATGTGAGGAAAGACGAACAGAAGAGAAACGAGGCGGGCAGGGAGTGAAACTGTAATTACATTACCACAGCCTGTGGAACACGTGTGCTCTGAACCAAATGAGATACACCACATTCTGTGCAGACCTTCAGTTTGTAGATCATCAAACTGTTATCATGCAAACATTAGAACAAACAGTTAAAAATAAATAGAATCAGACACACCAGATTACATCAGGAAAATGCTGCATTTTCCATTCAAATTTACACATTTAGTGAAATCAAACTGATTTTGCAGTTGCAAGATATTGTAGCTGAGTTAGATTCATCTTTAATGTGAAAAAGCCATTTTATAGCACTTATTAACACTTATAATATACCCAACTCTGATTCTTTTCTGTGGCTTATAACTGATTAGAAGGCAAACCCTCATAAGGTCCCCAGATGGTAGTTTTTTCCGCTCCAGGGCAGCTCCTTTGGTTGTCTCCTATCCTCAAGACAGAACTGTCAGTTCAGCCTTTGGGTCCAATCAATGTCACATTTCCCTGTGATCCAGTGCAGCTTTCGGATCAGGCTGCCTGTCGTTAGAAACTCTCAGGTTGACCTTTTAAAACATTACACAAACAGAAAACCTCTCCTTGTTCTAAGCTTTCTGGTCTCATCCTGTAAGCCTGACATTTCTTGGTTGTAGAAACATCCTGGGAAACGACTGGGTCAGATAAATCCAGAAACATTCATCCTGCTAAATATAAACTTATCCTTGGTCTTTCTTCTTTACTCTGCACCGACCTAAAAGGTCAGATGTGCGTTGGAGAATCCCAACTGTAACCAGAACATAGGACATGTTTGAGTTAAACCAAGCAAAGCATTCCAGGAAAGGAACCTCCTACCAGCTGTGAAGCATGGAGGTGGAAGTATGATGGTTTGGCTGCATCAGTCCTGTCTGGCTCACCATCATAGAGTCCATCATGAACTCTACCGTCTATCAGAGGGTGTTTGAGGAAAATGTGAGACCACCTGCAACATGACAATGACCCAAAACATACTGGTAAATCCACCAAGGACTGGCTGATAATTAAGAAATGGAAAGTCCTGGGTCTAGTCAAAGCCCAGATCTTAATCTCATTGAGATGTTGTGGGATGACCTGAAATGTGATGAACATGAAAGGAAATCCCTCAAACATCTCTCAGCTGAGGGTGAGCTTTCTTCAGACCAATGTTAGGGATGATAGATGGTTCCAAGAAACATCTCAATGAAGGTATTCCAGCCAAAGGGGGAAACAGTAGTTGTTAGGGGGTAGGGTGTCCTAACTTTTTCTCACGAGCATAATAAATCTATATAATATTAAATATATTTAATTAATCCTTGCTTGAATTCTTACAGTTGTGCTGCACTGTTTTGTGATTATTTCATGTTTTGAAGGTTAACCAATTAGACTTTGTTTTCAAAACTTAGGATCTGAATTAAGGCCAAAGAAAAAGTACATGATTTACTCATATTTCTAGCAAAGCTTTTACTCCTGAACATCCATCTTACGTCTCAGTGAACATCTATTAACAGTACCTGACCGGGTTTCCTCAAAGCAATAAAAACCAGGCCGCGTTCACGGTCCGTCTTCAAATTTCACTCAATTACTAAAATATCCTGAGATAAAAAAGGTCTCACAGGTGTCAGAGTATCGCTTAAAATTCAACCGTCACTTTGACTGTTATCTCTCTAAGCTAATTTCATCCTGTTTGTCCATATTTGGACCAAACAACCATTTGTCTCTTTCTTTGTGACAAAGGGACGTCAGAACAAGAACCTCTGACATAAGTTTGGACGCCTGTAGTAGAGTTGATGATATCGTTGACAACAGCTCCCCCGTGTGGCTGAATGTATAATAGCTGGATTCTGACAAAAGCATGATTAATAAAATGTTATTTTAAATGTAAAAAACAAGTGACCTTATGGCCTTGTTCTCCCTCCGCGTATTTAGCTTTTTTGTCATCCTTGAATGTTTCAGATCATTTATTTTACTGAGGAACTACAGCGATCCAAACCACACTGGTCCAGTGTGAAAAACCAACTGACCCATTTTTTTCTTAGCAAAATTGTTATAATTCAGTCACAATGGAGGGAAATGAATGTTTAAGGCAGGCCACAGCACACCAATTGTGTTTGACTCAGGACTTTGACTAGGCCATTCCAAAAACGTTTAGTTTTTTATAACAGCCCTTCGGAGGTGGGGTTGCTAGTGCTCAGGTCCTGAAGCAGTGGAGCAGTCCCACAGCATCATACTACTACCACCATGTATGAATGGAGGTATGATGTTCTGTTTCTGAAATGCTGTGCTAATTTTCACCAGATTTAACGTGGTGCACACACTCCATAATGTTCCACTTTTGTCTCTTCAGTCCACAGAAGTCTTGAGGATCACCAACATGTTTTAGTAAATGTGAGACGGGCCTTTGTGTTCTTTTGGGTCAGCAGTGGTTCCAGCCTTGGAACTTTCCCATGGAGGCCTCTTTCGAATTGTTGAATCATGAACTCTGACCTTAACTGAGCCAAGTAAGCCCTGCAGAGCTCCAGATGTTGTTCTGGGTTCTTCTATGACCTCCTGAATGAGTCGTTGATGAACTCTTGGAGTCATTTTGGTAGGTCAGCCACTCCTAGGAAGGTTCTCCACTGCTCCGTGGTTCTAACTGTGGTTCTCTGGAGTTCCGAAGCCTTAGAAACAGCTGTGTAACCCTTTCTGCTATTATCTTTTTGTCTGGTATTAAAATATATTTATAATTGTTTATAATAAGTCATGACTTATGTGCAAATAATGACTATTGTTGGCTCACTCCAACCAGTTAAATAGAAGCACTTTAAGGAGTTTGTTTCTGACTGCAGCAGGTTTTAATACGTCTGACTGCCGCTAGTGGCAGAAAACAAAACTACTGACTTTTATTCTAAAACCGTTTATTTAGAAGAACGTATCGAGACAGTTCAGGTCAGATACTAGAAGTGGTGGCCTTCGGTTTTATCAAAAATAGCTGTAAAATACTTCCCAATAAAGTTTTGACACTGGGAACATGCTCCCATCAGATGAGATTCAATATTTTGTAGAAAACATGAAAAGGAATCATAACAACATTCATCCCCAGATTAAGCTTCATCATCTCTATTCACCAACGATCCTTCAACCGAGTATTCAAGGATAAAGCCCAGCCATGCAGTTCATCCCCCTCTGTAGATGATATATGTTTAAGTTTAATTATGTTTTTGGAAAAAGTTGCATTAAGAAGCAAAAGGATTTTTCGGCCGTGGAACACTGGACCAGCTCTATACCCTCTACAGGGTGCTCAAGGGTTCATGGGAGTTTGTCCAACCGGTCCACATGTGTTTTGTGGACCTGGAGAAGGTATTGGACTGTGTCCCTCGTGATGCCCTGTGGGGGGTGCTCCAGGAGTATGGAATCGGGGGCCCTTTACTAGGGGCCATCCGGTCCCTGTACGAGCGGAGCAGGAGTTTGGTCCGCATTGCCGGCACTAAGTCGGACCTGTTCCCGGTGCATGTTGGACTCCGGCAGGACTGCCCTTTGTCACCGGTCCTGTTCATAACTTTTATGGACAGGATTTCTAGACGCAGCCAAGGGCCGGAGGGGGTCTGGTTTGGGGACCAGTGGATTTTGTCTCTTCTTTTTGCAGATGACGTGGTCCTGCTGGCCCCCTCTAGCCAAGACCTACAGCATGCGCTGTGGCGGTTCGCAGCCGAGTGTGAAGCGGCTGGGATGAAGATCAGCTCCTCCAAGTCCGAGGCCATGGTACTCGACCGAAAAAGGGTGGCTTGTCCTCTTCAGGTTGGAGGGGAGTTCCTGCCTCAAGTGGAGGAGTTTAAGTATCTCTGGGTCTTGTTCAGGAGTGAGGGAAGAATGGAGCGGGAGATCGACAGACGGATCGGTGCGGCTGCCACAGTAATGGGGCGCTGTGCCGGTCCATTGTGGTGAAGAGAGAGCTGAGCTGAAAAGCAAAGCTCTCAATTTACTGGTCGGTCTACGTTCCTACCCTCACCTATGGCCATGAATCTTGGGTCAGAACCGAAAGAACGAGATCCCGGATACAAGCGGCTGAAATGAGCTTCCTCCGTAGGGTGGCCGGGCACTCCCTTAGAGATAGGGTGAGGAGCTCGGCCATCCAGGAGGAGCTCGGAGTAGAGCCGCTGCTCCTCCACATCGAGAGGAGCCAGTTGAGGTGGCTCGGGCATCTATACCGGATGCCTCCTGGACGCCTTCCTCGGGAGGTGTACCAGGCACGTCCCACCGGGAGGAGGCCCAGGGGACGACCCAGGACACGCTGGAGGGACTATGTCTCTCGGATGGCCTGGGAACGCCTTGGGCTCCCCCTGGAGGAGCTGGAGGAGGTGTCTGGAGAGAGGGACGTCTGGGTGTCTATGCTGAGTCTGCTGCCCCCGCGACCCGGTCCTGGATAAGCGGAAGACGACGAGGACGAGTACGAGGATTTTTCAGGTAGTTTGTTTTTAATATTAAGATGATTTTCTTAGGAACAAGAAATCTTCTTGGATAACTTTCACCATCTTTAAACATCTTGACTGCTTTGTTTTGCCAGTAAACCACAGTTTAGATGATGATTAACTGCTTTTATTTGCAACCATCTTCTGTATTTTTGGCTACTATATTAATATAAAACCTGCTGCACAGTCAAACCCGGTCAGAAAACCAGAGGAAGATCAAACAGTCAGGTCCTCCTCCACCTCGTCCTCCTCCCTCGGTACATGCTTGTGGTCAACACTTTCTAGGGGGATTCCCATCTCCCTCTGCAGTGCGTCCAGGCTGGCTTGGCTGATGTAATATCTGATGCTCTGAGATGGCAGCAGCTTCTGGAGCTCCTCCAACTTCTGGTAGGCCTGAAGAAAGAACAATCACAGGTAATTATAAGATAAATGTAGCTCCAGAGGACGATGGAGATCTAGTATCTCTGGGTCTCCTTGTGTAACACAGCTCCCAGTCACAGTTTCTCATGCACTGTTAAAGCAGCAGTTGACAGTCACCATTTGCAAGTGGCCTTGCTGACAGTGATGCTCAACCAAGAAACCAAATGCATCCCCAATCCTGACAGCGGGGTCCAACTCCGGTTCCTCCAGCAAGGCTTCACATAACCTCACTGCTTCATCTGGATCCTCAGGATACAATCTGCAGAGAAATGTCAACATCTGTTCTTCAGGGAAGATCTGTGTCTTTATTATGGGTCACCGTTATGGTTTAAAACTAAATGTTCATAAAATCCTAATAAAATACATCAGAGTTTATGGTTGTAACAGATTTTATTCAGTGGATCAGATCAATGTGTCGATTTGAATGAATGCAGTGACGTTTATTTTTAAAGGGACTCTTTTTATATAACATACATAAATCTTTGGTCAGATTTATTTCTTATATTTGTGAAATAATATGTTTTTGTTCCCGGAGGACAACATTTATTTATCCTACTACATAATCTCACCTGCGTATGTGGACGAACTTCTTGATGAGGCTGATTTTTTGCAGCAGTTCAGTTAACTTTACTTCCAGTTGTCTGCCTGGAGTGTCCTTGGCTTTGGACAGGCACTTAAAAGCCTCCATTAAAGCCTCCAGAGCCTTTTCGTAGTTCTGGTAATCGTCAATTTCCACCTAATCCAGCGTGACCAGAAAATAAAGTTTTTATCTAATAATTGTTTATAAAGTTACTGAAATACAGAATCAGGAATATTCTGGGCATTTAAGACTATAATAAGAAGAATTTGTAAAGAGTGGTACTCCACCTGAGCACAAGCTTCATAGAAGCCACCAAGCAGGTCTGGGGCCTTGCCTTTAGTGTAGAACTCAATGATCCGCTCTAAGTTCTTCGGGTTCTGACGCCAATCCAGGGACTGGAAATAGTTGGCAGCCATGATGAAAAGCTCTTTCTGACGAGAAACGTTGGCAAAGAAAGCTATTTTATCCGTGTCGCCCGACTTGAGGAGCGCCTTCATGGCCTATAACAAAACACAACATGAAGGTGTTGTTGTCAGGTATGAGATCAACATTTTGCCTGTTTTTATCGAACTGCATTAAGGACAAGAAACAGGAAGCAACACAACTCTACTCATGAACCCCAACCCTGGACAAGGAGAGCATTAATCAGAGAAGCCACCAACAGGTCCATAGTAAGAAGCTGCAGACATCCACTCAGGTGGTAGAACCTTCTGTCGGACAACTATTAGCCACAAATCTGGCCTTAATGCAAGAGTGGCGACAAGAAAACCATTGCTGAAAGAATGGCAAGGTGCTGCCTGTAGATTGGAGAAGAAGAAGGAACCTTGCTCAAACAACGCTATGTGTGGCAGAAAACTAACACTGCACTTCACCCCCAGCCTGCACCATCCCCACAGCGAAACACGGTGGGGGCAGAATCATGCTGCGGGGATGCTTAATTCAGCAGGGACAGAGAAGCTGGTCAGAGTTGATGGGAAAATGGATGGAGCTAAATCCAGGAGAATCCTGGAAGAAAACCTGTTAGAGGCTGCAGAAGACCTGAGACTGAGGTGGAGGTTCACCTTCCAGCAGGAGAACCACCCTGAACATACAGCCAGAGATACGATGGTTTAAGTCAACGCAGATTCATGGGTTAAAATGGCCTAGTTAAAGCCCAGACCTAAATCCGACTGAGGATCTGTGGTAAGACTCAAAACTCAATGTTAACAGTCGCTCTCCACTAAATCTGTTTGTGGTTGTAAAGTGACAAAGTGTGAAAAAGTTAAAGGGGTGTGAAGACTTTTCATACATTAAGGAAGAATATAACCAAAGGCTGAAATCCTTTGAAACTGTCACTATTAATTAGTGGCTGTAGTGATTAGTAATTTTACATCACTGTTTTTCATAACTGAATAACACCTGAGGTTATATTCATCTAGTTTTATGAATGAATCAGGACCAGACTGACCCAGACCTATATTCCAGTAATGAAGGCAGACCACATCATTATGGTATTACTTACATTTCCTGTGAAATGTTCTGAGTATTAGAACAGTCCAGACAGAAATCCATCACATCATACCTTATGTTTGTTGCCCGCCTGTGTGTACACCTTGGTGGCCAGGTGGTAGCTGCCCTGGCTCATGCAGCAGTCAGCTATCTTCTCCAGCAGTTCCTTGCAGGCCTCTTCAGACAGATGCTTTGAGTCTGTTAAAGTCATTCTCTCAGCAAGGTCCTCGGTGATTGTCAGGTTCTGGGTCAAACACAGCTCCACGGCTTGAGGGTACTGAATATTTTTAAAAAGACTCGTCAGTGTAGGAAATTACACCTAGGACGATAAACGTGTGTCACGCCTACCTTCTTGGCTGCTGCCAGTAACTCCACTGCCTTTTCATACTGGGAATGTTGGATGAAAAAGTCGGAGCAGCGAGTGAGGAGGGCTGGATCGGAGCTCTCATTCAGATCCTCTGCGATGAGCTGAAGTGCAGCAAACTGTTCGGTGGCGAATGCCAGCTCTAGCGCTTTGGAGACGTACCCGGCCTTCATGAGAGAAGAAATCACCAAGACATTGACAAAACTCTGGCTCACATCTCAGAAATGACTCTTTACAATCAGTGCTCAGTCTGGATATATGTTGCAACACTGCCACCTTGTGGTGTACTACACACTGAACGGACCTTGTGGAAGAGTGCGACCGCTCGGTCCAAGTGTTTGCCCTTCTCCTCATAGTAACAGGCAGCCTCCATCATGTCCTCTGGGTTACTGAGCAGAGCCAGGTTCATCAGCTGGTCATCCAGACCGTTCTCCTGTTCAGACACAAAGTTGAGAAAGCTGCCCAGAGTAACCCTTAAGTCAGTGTTTCAAGAGGTATATTTTACCTTACAAAGTCGTATGGCATTATTGTAGGCTTGGGCCCGTGTGTAAAAGTGGACTGCTTGCTTGATATCATCATGACCCTCATAATGTCTGGCCAGGTGGTAGGATGCTGCTCTGTCACCTGTGTTGTTGGCTATCTGAGATGCCTGGTGAGCAGAGTACATACAAGCATTAATATATATATATATATATTATATATATATATATATGCAGCTCAAATACATGCAGCTGTGGCTGCAGCACCAGGTGGCGCTACAAAGTATTGACTCACAGGGGCTGAATACAAATGCATGCCAAATGTTCATATGTGAAAAACATTCAAGTGTTTTGAATACTTTTGGAAGGCTACAGATGCAATGTTTCTTCTAAGATTAATGAGGAGGAAAGTTTCTCTACTGGAGAGACACTTCCCAAACAGATCCACAGCAGAAATTAGCTTAACGTGTCCTCTGAACGTCATGTCATTTGAAGAAAAGACTTTAACATGACTACCTCCTGGACGTTCCCCATGTAGCAGTGGACTCGAACCAGGGAGAGGTAATCCTGAGCACGCTCATAGAACTGCAGCGCTCTCTCCATGTCTGACTGGCTCTCCATGTACTGGGCCCACCACTTATAGATGTTCCTGGATTCAGAAGGTGACAGGGTTGATTAAAGCAGACAGACAAAGTACTGGTTCACTGCCAGATCTGGAACAGGTGTCCATCTGGTGTGAACGTACTTATCTTTGGCTTTGTTCACGTAAATTTCCAGAGACGATGTGTCCTCCTGGAGCATTCTGGGCACCTCGACTCGGTGTGTCTCTGATTTCTCATAACTGGAACAGAAAGGCTTGTTATCCCTCCATGTTTCCAGAGTAAATCTGTAGATACCAAACACACAACCTCCTGCTAAACATGGCCTCTTACTAAACAAGAGCCAAATTCTTGTGGCCCATGGACTCCAGGTATTTGGCATAGTTGTAGTAGGTGGTGCGCAGATGGATGCGATCGTGGGTCTCGGCCGTCTCCAGAGCTTGCTGCCACTCACTGGAAGCCTGGTAGAAGGCGTTCAGAAGGTCATGACGATGACAGCTCTTGTACAGCTTTTCTGCATCTTCCTGTAAAAGGACAGGAAAGACTGATGGAAGGGTAAATATTTTCAGTCAGGAAGGTCTCGCAGCCTCTGTGTGTGGGACATGCTTGGACCTAAAAAGAGGATGTGTTATTTGAATGCTGGACAGCGGCTTCTGAAACTGTTTAGTGGTTCTGCATGTTTCTTTAAAGCAGCTCGTTAACTCAATCATTTCCACATCTCACCAACATGCCGAGCTGAATGGCCAACATGGCCACCTGGGCTTCTGGTTCAGGCTCGGCCTCCGCCTCCTTCACGGCTTTCGCTGCCCTGGCATCCCCCATATTCCCAAGGCACACCCGGGCTACGTCCAGCCGGCGGGTTTTCACACACATCCGTGCCATGTTTTCCCACACGGCTTTACTACAGACAAAAAGGAAGAGAAAGAGACGAGTGTTTGCATGTAGGAGCTGTTGCTCATTCCACTGGTATTTATTATTCAGCACTGAAAACTACTGGTGTGCATCTACGTGCATCCGATGATTTCCTGTTTGTTCAAAGAAATTCAATGATGCTGCATGTTAGAGTTACTTTGTACTTTATTTTAAGCTTTTGATTTTGGTTCAAAGTCAGTTTACTGGTAATAAGCTTGACCCAAACACAGCCAGTTCTCCCTAACAGCTCCAAGAAGCAGCATTTAGAAAAGAGACTTACAAAAGGATTGTATTTCTTGAACATTTTTAGATTTAGTGACATTACGACCAGGAAATTCCATGTATTTCACTGGAATTTTATGTGAAAGACCAACACAAAATAACACATAATGAGATGGAGGAAAAATGATAACATAGGCATTCAGCTCCCCTGAGTAGCACCACCTTCCCCACCAATCACAACTGCAGCTCTTCTGGGGTTTTTTTCCACCAGCTTTGCATCTGACCAGTTTTCTTTGTTAAATAGTTCATGCTTAGTCGTGTTGGATGGAGAGCTTCTGTGAACATGAAGTTTCTGATCTTGCTACAGATGTTCTATTGGATTTTGTTCTGGCCTTTGACTCATTCAAATACCTGAATATGCTTTGATCAAACCCCAAAAACCCAAACTGTGCTAATTGGAAGCTTTTAGTGGAGCTCAGAAGAAATTTGGTACAATTACTGACATGGTAAATATGGACTGTATTATAGAGCTAGCACATTCATCTTTGCTTCATCATGAATGAGCTGGAGCTGATGACAGGGAACCAGGAACAAGTGCTGTGCTCAGTTGACCTCTGAGGTCAGAACTTGGATCTGGGAATGACCAGAAACCAAACTTAACTACAGTGGGATTTCCATATCGATATGCTCTGCTTCCAGACTAATTACTAGCAACACAAGCTAGTAGCATCCTGTACTTCTCAGCACTTACAGCAACATGTTCACTAACAGAGGCTGTATACTGCTGTCTGTAAAACATATAATAATATTACAATGATAAAAAATGCTAATATTTAACTTTTATACACAAGGCGGCCATGTTGAATTTAGCTACATCCATCTTACCATCAACTCTGACCATCTTCCCTGCCCTGCAGAAGAAAAGCATCCCCTCACCATGATGCTGCCACCACCATGTTTTACTGTGGGAATGGATGTTCAGGGTCATGTGCAATGTGTTTTCTCCACTCAAAGTTAAGCACTTTATTTATTGTGTCTCATATATGTCTTTAAAGCGGATTTGTTTTTTGCAAATTCTTTAAAAAAATGGTTCTGCTGCATTTTATTTAGGGGTGTCAGAGTAGAGGGTCCTGAATACATACGCCTGCCACATTTTCAGTTTGTTTTTGTAAAAACAATTTTTAAACCATCTATCCTTTTTCATTTCTGTTCAAAGTTATGCATTACTTTGTGTTGATCACATAAAAAGTCTAATTTTGTCACAGTGTAACCCTAAAATATGAAATATTTAGATCTGTCTTGAACACTAAACCGTCTCTCCTTTTTTTCCCAGTTCGCCTCTCTGACGTAACTCGATCCCTCGCCTCTTTTAACTTTAGCTTCAGCTCCAAATTTTAAATTCCAAAGCCATCTGGTCTCTATTTGCATCGCCTCCCTCCTCTTTGGTTTAGCTGATACAGATGTGGGTTGTTTATTGAATGTCAAGCAACAGGAAATACCCCAAATCTTTGAGGAAATATAAGAATGTAAGTGCGCGCTCTTTATGGTCACAGAATTTACTGGTTAAAAAGTCAAGCTTGCAGAGCAAGAAGCGGCGAGATCTAGAGAGCCAGAAAAGGAAAGACAAGAGAAGAAACAGGTCCACATTTGGCCCCTTTTCCAATCCTCTTTTCCTCTCAGGAAACACATCCTGTTGCTGGCTGACTTTGGTGGCCAGCGTGTTTGTTGCACATGGGAGAGAGGACTTTAGCAAACGCCCCCTGGTCTCCAGACAAAAGAATCCACCAAGCTCTGACGTCTATGACAGGATTTTTTCTTATAGACGCTCGCACACACACAAACATTTTTTTAAACTGATCCTGGAGGAGGGTGCTGCCTCTTCAGAGCCTGCTGCATGTGCAAACTGAAGCCCTGGACCATGAAGAACAGCAACTCTCCCCCATTTCAACTCTGACCTAAAGCGTTTGCAGAATGCATGTGCAACGTGAGAGCACATGAGAGACACAGAGAGAGAGAGAAGTGGGCAAGACAAGAGAAAGAAGGAGCAGGAGGCGGACTGGAGGACTTCTTGTTCCAGTCAGACAGCGGAGAAACTCCAAGTCTATGCAAAGTCTGCAGCAAGTCAGCGCCTAGCAACACTGTCCCAAACAATCTTTTTATTTTTGATTTATAATTTAAAAAATGGTGTTGCACTGCCACGGAAAAGCAAGAAACTAAAAAAAAGGCTTCACAAAGACGTCAAAAAAAGTGCAAAAGTTGAAATCCAGGCAAAGTTAAGCAAAGGTTGAGATCCAAGAGTCAAGCTGCAGCCAGTGGAATGGACCCAGGTGCGATTTGGATCAATCCCCACGTACCCGCAGCGCTGTCTGAGGAGGAGGGCTGAGGGTCTGCCACCACGACAACCAACTCCTGAATGAGGATGAATGGAGATGTTCTTTAGGTAAAGCAACACTCCTGTTACATCGTCTGAGTGATCTGTAACAGCAGCAAGTTCACAGCTGGAAGAAGAGGAGGTCGTGGAGGCGAGCCAGGGGTCGCAGAGCACCGCCAACGGCTCTGGCCCGGAGGACGGGAGCGGGCGGTACGCCGAGGAGGGACACCACGGAGGGGGAGAAGTGGCGGGCGTCGGGCGTCGCATGGCCGTCCAGAGGCTGGTGGCGGCGGCGGTGGTGGTAGCCCTGCTGTCCTTGGTCCTAAACAATGTGGCAGCTTTCACCCCAAGCTGGGTCCTGCAAGCCCTGGAGGAAGGACGTAAGAGGAGTGTGGGACTGTGGAGAATGTGCCCCATTAGTGTGGAAAAGGGCCGAGATGATCTCCAGGGTGCAAGTAAAGTGCACGGGACTCAGAGGCAGTGTGAGAACCTCGGATGGGGATCCGAGTATGCAGGCTCCCAAGAATCCCGCAGCACCGTTAAATGTAAGGTTTTCTGTCATTCATATTCACTTTGCAAAAACACTGAATATCAGCAGCTACCTGTAGTAGTTCTTAGACCAAACAAATGCAGTGCTAAGGTCTTTCTGTACTTACTGGTATGTAGATGTACAGTGTTGTTGAGGTTTATCTCATGCATTGATCAATGGCAGCTTCATTCAGTTCAATTCATGTCAGTTATTTCAACAAACCAGTTAAATAGAATCCAATTCATTCCAACACAAACCAACCATGAGGTCCATCCAAACACACACAGTCCAGTTAAATCTAAATGATAAAACAGTCAAAGTAAGTCCAGCATTTCATGCCAGCTGGTAGAAAGTTATCTATCTGAGGCTAACCTTGACTGACTGCATTAAAGTTAGCCAACAATGTTCGGAATGTGCGATTATATTAAAAGGTTCTGGTGTTTTTGTTGGCTTTCAGCTCGCCCTGAGCCTTTGAGAATATGGATAAACATTAACATTTAAATGCTTTCCTAAATTAAGCTCCATTGAGAAATTGCCAGTAAAGAACAACTCTGGGAAACACTTAACGCTCACTGGCAAGCTCAGCTGGGTACTACTGGCGCTGTGGCCTACTTATGTCTCACAAAGAAGTAGTTCTCCATTCATAAATAAAAGGGTTTACAATAATGCCACCTTGTCCCCAATGGGAACTACGGTGCTTTTTAAGTTGTGATGTTTTGCATAAGAATGCATAACTAACAACATTTGCATCAGCAAAGAGATTTGACACAGTTTTTCTTCTGCTCCCCAAAGTGCAGTTCAACATGATGCGGGCGTGCAACCTGATAGCGACGGTGGCCCTGACTGCCGGGCAGCTCATCTTCCTCCTCGGCCTGATGGAGTTGCCCTTCATCACACAAGAGTCCCAGTGGTGGGAGGAAGCCATCGCTGCACTCTTCCAGCTAGCTAGTGAGTATCTATGGATGAGGTGCAACAAGTCCAACAAACTGTGCAAAGTATATTCTGAGCAAGGTCTCAGGCATGGGTCAGCGTGGGATTCTTATTGTATGACAACCTTGAGTGAAAATACTACGGTTTTACTATTACATTTATTATACATAATAATTTCATGTTGAAACCTTTATTTGCTGTTTGATTTCGATCCACAGATGTAAAAGAATTATAGAATAAATGCTTGTTAAAATAAGGAGCATTTTTCAGGTACTTAATGCCCAGAACATAAGAAGTTTTTGTTAATTAGTCAGGCTATCTGCTTTTGTTTCAGGTCAAAACTAATTTTAATATCAACGATAAGCTGAATAAACACAGAACAGTTTTCTAATAATGATTTTATTAATAAAGAGGAAAAAGCTATGTGAAAAATATGTAACTGAACCTAATTCATATGTGTGTGAGCGCTCTGTTGGTTAACTAAAGACATTTTTATTCTCTTTAATTCCCATTTTTTAATAGTTCTTCTCTTTGATAAATCTGTCACTTTGAATTCAAGTGGAATCACATCTTTACAACCAGGCCTGATTACTGCCAGACATGTACGGTCCAGGAAATCGCTTAAATAGAACCTGTCCGACAACATGATGTAGGCTAAACGATTTTAAAAAGCAACACATAATGCCCCGAGCTATAGAAATACATCTACATCTATCAATCGGACGGGGCTACAGAGCCGATTCTGATGCTTCGGAACTCCAGAGAACAACAGTAAAAACCAGTAACCACTAATGGAGAAATCATGGAACAGGAGAACCTTCCCAGGAGTGGCCAGCCAACCAAAATTACTCCAAGAACGCATCAACATCTCATCTAGGAGATGATTCAACAGTAAGGGGGACCCAAATGGCCAGAACCACTGCTGACCCAAAAGAACACAAAGGCCTGGCTCACATTTACCAAAAAAACATCTTGAAGACCTCAAAGACTTCAGGAAAAAAAACATTCTGTGAACTGATCAGACAAAAGTGGAACTGACACAGCACTTCAGGAAAAACCAACAGTCAAACATGGAGGTGGAAGTGTGATGATCTGGACATGATTCAGGACCTGGACAACTTGCTTTAATTAAACCATGAATTCTGCTCTCTATCAAAAAATCCTTAAGGAGAATGTCTGAGCAACAGTTCATGACCTTTGACTCAACACAGGACAATGATCTGAAGAACACTAGCAAGTCCACCTCTGAAGGGCTCAAAAATAAACTCTTAATGAAGGTTTTGGAGCGGTCTAGTTAAAGTCTGTTCTTATAACTGACATTAAATAGGCAGTTCATACTAACAAACCCTCCAGTGTGGCTGAAATAAATAATTCTGCAAAGAAAAGTGGGCCAAAATGTATCCACAGCGACGTAAAAATGTTTACTTATTTGTTTTGAAATTAGAATTTGTTTAGAGTTCAGAAAAACTGTGAAAAATAGCAAAATAGAGAGTAAACCTATGAAGGGGAATAATCAGACATAAGCTGACGTGGTGATTGCATTAAAACTTTGAATAGAGAAGCCACAGATCACCCATTTAATCCCAGTGTAGCATTAAGGAACAGTTAGCATAGCCTGCTCCATTGCCCCTTTAAAGAAAGAGTGTCGTGTTGTGCACAGTGGTTTCTCAGCTGCCTGGCTTTACTGGAGAATGAAGAGGTCTGCTCTGGATCTAAATTTAGTGCTAGTCCAGAATCCATGGGCCAGAGCTGCAGCGAACCAGGGAGCGACTGTCGGGCGCCAGGATATCCCTGCTCAGGACGAGGAAATGTCTGTGACTACCTGTTATGCAAACCCCTGAGCTGAAGAAGGAAAAAGAGGGGAGGGGGAATGAACGGGAAAGACAGTTTTTGACGGGGACCGTATGTTTGTGTGTGAGCCTGCAGAAGCGGACTGTGCACGTGCAAGTTTAGTGTTGGTGTGTTTATAGTGTGCTTTGGTGGAGAAATATCCTGCAGTACACATGACAGCAGGGTGGGAATTGCTTCAGTCCAGATAAGATGGCCTAGCTTTTAAGTCTGTGTCGACAAAGAAGCAGGAGCAGCAGCAAATAGAGCATCCTCTTTATGTTGGCGCCGTCGACTCAGTTTATAGCACGCATGCCCGCTTTTATCCACAGACCTTGGAGAGACGGTCAAGATCCTCCACAAGTTGCTGTATTTTTCCATATTAGACAGAACCAGGCCAAATTCCAGCAACCAATAAATCTGTCAGGCAAAATCATGGCTAGGCCTTTCAGTTCAACATCTAAAAATTATGATCCTCTGGAAAAATGTCACTTTCCAGTTCTGCGTGCTCACCATGCAAGGTCAACAGACAAGAAACAAGATGACATATATCCAGATTAGATGTTCCCAACTAAAACATTAACAGAAAATAAAATGATAAAGACCAGTAAATGAGCCTCATGGGTTCAAACGGAGCTACGTTGAAACTTCAATGTACTTTACTGGGATTTAATGTGATACACACAAATCAGAGTATAACTGCAGTAGAAGGAGAACGATGCGTAGTTCTCGAAGAGTAAGGCAAATCTACCAAGACATGAGCTGTCCAACTAAAATCACAACAGAGGAGATGGCATGAGGCCCACGATGATGCTGCATAGATCTACAGCTCGGGTGGAAGAACCTGTTGACATGACAACTGTTAGCCGTGGACCCCACAAGCCTGACATTAATGGAAGAGTGGCAAGAAGAAAGCCATTGTTGAAAGAAATGTACAAGACGCCATCCGCATGGTGAAACATGGCGGTGGCAGCATCATGCTGTGGGAATGCTTTTTTTCAGCAGGAAGCTGGTCTGAGTGGATTGGAAGATGGATCCAGGACAATCCTGGTAGAAAACCTGTTAGAATTGAATGGTTCAAATCCAAGAATATTTGCTTGTTCATATGGCCTAGTCAAAGTGCAGAACAAAACCCAATTGAAAATTTGTGGAAAGACCTTAAAAAATAAAAATTTTTTACAGATGCTCTCCATCCAATGTGACTGAACCTAAGATATGGAAAACAGATAGAGGCACAGATAAAACACTGGCATGAGTAGCAGCAGCGAGTGGTGGATCTACAAACTGTTAACCCAGGGGGGCTGAATACTTGTTTCAGTTTCTTATTTTTATTTTCACTTCCCAATGATTCACTAATTTCTGTCGTTCTATCACACATCCATCATATGGATGTAAATTGACAAAGGAGGAAAATATTCAAGCTGTGTCAATACTTTGGCAAGACACTGTCTGCAGCCCTAAACCTCGAATTACCTGCTACATATGTAGGACATCAGGCCATTTTCTTCTAGGGTGAAGCAAGATGAAAGGAACAGAGGGCGGAAAGCACATAACTTTATTAAATTCCTAATTTTACTGTAAAATCTGCCACCATTTAGAGCCGTAACAAAGCCGTCCCCCAGTGAGTCAGTCAATGGGCTTCAGCTCTGAATGAATGGAGATATTTTTACCCTTTGCTCTTTTTTCCAGGAATGTTTTCATGTTCAGACGTGCCAAAATTCTCTGGAACTGTGCATGAAGTGTGAGAGGGTGGGACGACATTAATAACCTCCACAGAACGATATCTAATCAGTAGTAGTTAGTCAAGATTCAAGGCCCAGCTCTGGCCTTTCCACCCTGACATTACAATACTGCAACCTTTCTTTTAATAAACACATATTTCAGTGCTGCAAAGCAAAAGAAATGCGGCTTATAGCTTTTATTTCATTAAAAGGAGCTCGTTTTTAGGAAATTAGTTAGTCTTTTACCATTAGATGTGTGTGTCTCAGATGGTTCCTAATGATAAGCCATTTAATAATAAACTAATGCACGTTTGACTGGGAGGAAATTGGTGGGGACACAGAAATTTACAAGATCTGCCTTACATGGGAGTTATTTAGATGTTCATGTCAAATGTGCAGAAAATACATCAATCTCAAGGCTTGGAGGGTGTGGTGAGGAGGGAAGGAAGGAAGGATGGAAAGGGGAAGAAGGGGAAGGAAGTTTGAGAGATAGGTCCTTGCCAGAAGAGAGGTTCACAAAGCCTCACTGACAGGAGATTATTCATTATCCTGAACTAAGAGCCAGACAGGTTAAACATGACCGGATCGAGCAAACAGTTGCATTCTTTACATACAAACACAGGCAGACATGCAGTGATCTACAGACACAATTATCCACATCCTCACCTAAAACAATGACAGCCATCTTTATGTAGAAGTGGAGAGAGAAATATAAATGAACTGCTGCCGCGGACCGCTCCAGGAAACAAACTGATTCATATCCTAAAGTACCAACATCCCGATTTCCACTCATTATTTTGGGTCCCTTTATTTAGACCACAGAGGATGGGCCACGCTTTCTGACATGTACTACTGCTAAACAATCGACAGTCGCAGACCCCACCTGAACGCCGAGGACAAGGCGTTGAATGAAGCTTTGTGGAAATTTGTTGGCTGAAGACAGGAGAAAATGTGACTAAATGAAAGTAAAGGTCAAACAAACAGCAGCGGTCTGAAGGCTGGAGCTTTCTAGCTTCACATGCAAACAAGAGGTCCTCATTGTGTAAGTTAAACCTCTCTGAAACGAGGAAATCAGGAGAAAAACATCAAAAACCTTCCTGAAAATATATTCTCTGCCCTGGTATTTTTGTGAAGTTCTTCCCAAGAGGAAACAGATTTTCTTGTTCAAAGACCCCACACAAGAGCTCCCAGTCAATGGTAAAATACAAGCAAAGGGACACGTGGCTATTTATTTTCCCCCAAATATTCAATAAACAGAAGTAAATAAAGACATGGTCACAGAAAAGGAAACATTCAGATTGCTTTGGTTGGATTAAATTTCTTTGGGTGGTCCGGGAAACGTTTTCCATATAAGAACAGCAGCAAGGATGGATTATTATAAAAACTCTCTAGACAGTAAATAAGATTAACGACTGAAATGCTGAAAATCCTTCTGGCGTCTGGCAGATCTTTTTTGATGCTGAGGATAAACCTACACAGAAAAGTGATAATGAAAATGCATGTTTTTCACTATGAAATCAACTAATAATTGTCTGATAAAAAACATCTTTTATTTTGGTTTTCACAACAGGATCTGATTGGCATAAATGTCCCAATCGAACTTAAGTGTTTGGGAACTTGGGATCGATTAAAAGCTGCACCCTTAAAACACTCTCTAATATATTCTAGGGTTTTATATATTAATCACATTTCCATGGGTTTTAGAACGTTCCCTTTTTTATTTTACTTTATTTCCAGTTCATCTTATTTTGTTAAGGAACAAAGTGCTGGGATTTGTGGTTTTCTGAGGTTAAATGTAAATGATCTTGGAACCTGGACTGTGTGGAGCGTGGTACTTTAAACCAAATATAAAAACATGGTGAAACAAAAACAACTACAGGTTCATTATTCCTTAAGTCTTTGACTGAGGACAAGCATCTAGTTTCATTTTTAAATGTTTCCTAATATCTTAAAGAGCATCATATTAGCCCCATATTTAAGGGGCTTTATGGATCTCAATAATTATTTTTATATCATAAAAAACTATTGATTTTATTTAAAGACTTTTTGTTAATGAGTAACGTACCCTCTGAAATTATTGGCACCCCTGGTAAAAATGCTTAAAAAGCCCTAAAATTGTTTTTTTATGATGGTAGCAAAATGTCACACTAAATATTCATAAAGTCTTACCTCTAGTTGGATTACATTTATCCATTGGGTGAGGTGAAGTTTCATCTATGCATTGCTTTAGCAGGCTGATCACAACATCTATGAACCTTTAATTAATAATCCACAATCACTTCCAGAAATTTAGTTCAATACTCTTTCGATTTGAACTCAATTCAAAAACTATTTTATTTCAATTTGCTTTTACACCACCAAATGCCAAAAATGTAGTTGTACTTTCATTTAATGATGACTTATTAATATAAAAAAATAGGTGTCCTCACCATAGTAACACATTTTGACAAGTAAAATCAGAATATGTCACTCACATAAAAGTATAAACTATTTAGATCACAATACTGAACCCTGTGGGACACCACAGGTCAGTTTTGTGAGATTCAATATAAAAACCTATTGCTGTATTGAATGACACCTTCCGATCCATATTGTCCCATTTTTAGCAAAAGTGAAGAATGATAATCTGTGATAAATTCTTGAAATAAATCAATAAATGTTTCTCATCAACTGTTGTTTACATTCCATCACTCCTAAAGACATTGATCCAACCCATACGAATGGCCCTTTATTAACTCACATTTATCAATAACATTTAAAAGTCTTTTAACAAGTATTCTTTCAAGTATTTTGGGAAAACTGAGGCAGCAAAGTTATGGGTCTGTAATTTCATGTCATCTATTGACACCATGTTATTTAAAACCATTTTAGCCGTTTTTTTCCTAATAGAGAAAATAAAAGTTTGAATTTATGAATCAAATGTAAAAGATTGATTTTCTACATTTTTAAGTGAGATTTTACACTCCTGGAATAAAATGTATGAAGTTAGAGCTTTTTCATGCTGTAAATATGCATTTTAACTGATGTTTGTCTCCTCTTTGTGGTGCTGCAGGTTTTGTGCTGGTGATTGGACTAGTTACCTTCTACAGGATCGGGCCCTACACACACCTGTCCTACTCCTGCTACGTGAACATTGCAGCGTGCCTGCTGGCCACCATGGCAGCGGCCATGCTCATCTGGAACATTTTACACCGGCGGGATGACTGCCTCGCTCCACGAGTTATAATCTTCCGTCCCTCCCTGGCGTCGCCGTTTCATCCGCGTCTGGACAACGACTACGTGGAGTCACCATGCTGAGTCCCAAGACCTCCACGTGAAGCCAGGCAGGGGTAACGGACTGACGCTCATGCTGTGCTCGGCTACATGTCTGTAATGGGACTCTAAAGACAAAATGCATTCCTCTGGCTCCATAAAAGCTGTCCATACTTGTTCTGACAGCTTTACTTTTAAATATAACAGAATTATTTTGCTGCTTAAAGCACAAGCACATATTTATCCACAAATACCACGAAGCAGCCCTAAAGTTCAGATCGTACATGTTTTACTGTATGAAGTCTTATATAATCACCCTGAGGTGAGCTTAGTGGTTGCTAACATGGAGTTTGGGCATGGACTGTCTTCTAAACGACGTCTTTGTAAAAAGATCAAGCTGGACCTTGACCTATTTTTAATTTGTTGTTTTTTTTAAACACGCACTTAATGAACGATCCCTCACATAATTATTAATTGGGAATGTTAATACCAGATTACCTCGTATTTGTCTTCATCATTAAAAGTGTAATAAAACTTAAATAGATATTGCTATTATTAGCATATGTTGCAGGTAAGCTAACAAGGCTACACGCTGATGTAAACAGGTTGTTTTAGCTAAATCACTGACATTTCATTTCAAAACAGAAACTTAAGAGTTAATATTTTGATGTAATTACACAGAAAGCTAAATCAGATCTAATCAGTAGAAGCAAAAGGACGAAACAGGATTTATTTTTAGTCACTGACACCTGAAGATAATATAAACACTTATATGTGAATTAATATAGTCAAACTGATCAAATAAGTGAAGATGAACATTACATTTATTTGATATAATGCTTTCCTTATTAAATTCTGCTTGCTTGTGGTACAAACTATAAACCTTAATTTAAGAGACTAGAATAGTGCTATCATTAGAGGTGGGATTCTGGGAACAAATCATGCAACATTTTCCAACTTATATATGAGTCCACCAGGGCAGCAAACAAAGGGTGCATCAACAAAATATGACTGTAAATTCAATAAATATATTTCTAAATATATGAACCCAGTCCCGCTGTTGTTCCTGTCTGATGTGCTTTACCACAGCTGACAAAAGGGAATTTAAAGTTTTATGGACACGCCGCTGCTTGTTTCCCAAGCCTGAAATGAGCTTCACCGTAATACTTTAGCATTTTAATTATGTGGGAAAAATTATTTTGGTCATACAAAAACAAGCATATCTGTTTTATTGTTACAGGATGGATGATCTAGCCATTCAAGTATTAAAACGTTTGGGCTCGTAATTCTTTTACTCTTCATGAAAAGGGCAACAAAATAAGAGCAAACACGAACTTGTGACAGAAAATAAAATAAAAGTCCTACAGAGTCCATCAGACAGACAGGTTCCTGTTTTTGTCACATTTCAATAATTCGTCAGATCTGAAACATTTAAATAAGACATAAAAAACAAAAACAGGCTGGAATAAACTGCTTAAATTGATATGAGTGATGCAGACAAACTGTCTCTGATGTTTGCAGCCAGTATTCAATGTGACCCTGACATTCATGGAGTAAACCCTGCCTGAGAACCTTTGTTACCTCCTACAGCCAGGTCCCAGAAGATCCTGGTTATTTCTGCAGGAAACCCAGTCCTGTGAGAGTAGATATGTGGGAATCACATACAATACCTGTATTTAATAAATCCATTTGAAAAACAGGCCTTCTTGTAAATAGCCTCTGGCGTTTAGCTGAGTAAAGCTGTCATCAGGCCTATTAAAAGTCGCTGGAATATCCGGCGGGTTGAATACACTGTTCTACCATCGTTTGCTTTTACGCCATTTCCCTTTGCACAGTGTTTGTACGTGAGAAACTAACAGTACCACAAAATTCTGAATGAGTGCGCTGAATCACGTATTCCCTGCAGTACCGTATGTGGTGATGTGCTGAAACCCTATGATGAGCAAGTCAACACATTCTTGTGCTGAAGCGATTCAATGTTTGTATAAATGGGAGTGGGTAGAGCTTTTGGGCCGATCTGGCAGGGGGAACCGCCTGTATGTGTGTCAGAACGTGTTTAGAAATGAACATCCCCAACGGACACACCCTCTTTCTAGCAAACACTTGTTTACACACTGAGGAGTTCCTTCCCCTTAGAGCAGACATACAGAAAAGCCTTAATCATGTCCTGTGTTATTAAGTCTTTTTATGCATCTAAGTAAAAGGTTTCATTAGACGGAGCTGGTTGAGGTTTCAGCTTTAAAAGGTACCTATGAAGCAGAATCAATAGACTCCGTTGTATAAAATGTAGGGTTAAGAAGCAGTTGCTGGAGTTTTAACTGACTTACAGTTAAAGGGCCTGAATGAAAAGAAGAAAAATCAAGCGTGTCAACGATAAATCATCTTCCATTTACTCCTTCAGCTGAAAACTTGCTGCAAACAACTCAAGGCTGTAGCAACAATGCGGATCCCATGAGTGCTGCTTTTCTTCTGAACTGAAGCCAGCAGAGAAAGGTTTATGAGGACATGATGAAAGCAATCAAACAGCTGAATGACTCCCTTGTCCTTACACTATTCTTCACGTCTCCTCTATTTACGACATGACCGGGCCTTCAACCGGGCGGACCAAGTGCTCATAATAACACCCTACCTTTTAATGAGCTTAATTGCCTTGAAGGCTTCGTCCATGTCCCCCACGGTCAGGTAGAAGCTGAAGTTCAGCATGGCATCACGGGTGCCCTTCTCACACTTCTCCAGGCCCACAAAGTCTCTCAGAGGACGTCTGGACACCATCTGAGGGGACGCAGCTGGAGCGCCTCTCGTTGACTCGCTCTGATCTGAAGGTAGTGAAGCCTCTGTTGTGCCTGGATGACCCTCACCTGGCTGACCGGTAAGAAGATGTGGTGTAAGAACAGGACACTGGAGAATTACTGTAAAGTGCCATCATTATTTTACATGAAAAAGTAAGGATCAGGAGGAAGGAGACAGCTAAACAACAAGGTATCGGGTAACATAGCCAACCACCGAGTGCATCAGGAGCTGAACACTGACAGCCAGCTCCAGATCCAGCTGTGGTCAGAACTTTACATACACTCATCATCTGAACAAATGCCATATTAATAACGAATTTATATGATACCAGAGCCAGACCAAGGCATAACCGAACTAAACCGCTGCTTAGGGCACCGTGGAGGCTTGGATGGTTCAACATCAGGAGGTTCTAAAAATATACCTGGGTCAACAGATCAGAATTTACTGTGGATTTTCTCTGAGGCACTCAGGGTCAAATATATACATACACTGAGCAGAGTCTTTCATAAGTGCTACTAAGGGTTCTAGGAGGTCTTTTAACTTGACCAAAACTTTATGATGGAAAAACTGTGGTTGAGTTTTAAGTTATTTAGCCAAAGTGAGCAAGTTTGTATCAAAATATTACAGACTGTGAGGATAATTTTGACCTTGGGTGAATCTGAAAAACAAAATCCACCATGAATTCAATCATTAAAGGTGTTTGTTTAAAAATCATCCCAACCTGGGAAATAAATGGTTTAAAGAAATAATCAAAAGCCCACATTCAGGGTGTATTTGAGCTGCTGATCTAAGGGAGCAGACATGTTTGTTTGGATTAAATGCAGTAGATGACAGACACAATCACAGCTGCTGAAAGATGGGAATCAAGAACACCAAAGCTTCCTAAAAAACCAAACACTTACATCTGGAAGAAACACACCACCTTTCCGAAATAACAGCTGGGATGTTTCCACATAAGAACAATCATGAAAAACAATTAATATGCTCATAAATAAATCCTAAACATACAAGCAAAACATTCCTAAAATGATTTCAAAATGAAAACAACGGAATTAAGTTTTCTCATCATCCAAAAACAGTAAGAAAGAGGCTGACCATCCTCACCTTGCAGCTAAAATAATAGTATGGCACACTCAGGGCGAGGAGGGCTTGGAGGCCTGAAGGTTTGGAGAAACAGTCCTGCAGCAGGAGACCATGCTCCTGAGTACAGAAGAGGGTCACCACTGACACATCCTCCTGAGAGAAGGGAGACCATCACAACGTCAATATCTGTTCACGATCCTGATAAATCCCGGCAAATGCAGCGGTGAGCTCAGCTTTAAGCTGCCACTAATGCCAATAAGTCACCATGAGAATACAGAAAATAGAAATACTGCAAATCATCTCTATTGAAAGACGTGTTTACCAATTCTAAGGAACCATTTGGTGACTTTTCAGAGCCGACTGGCACGGTCTCACAAACAAAGAGACGAGGTTCACTCTCATCCCAGTAGTGAGACAGAGCAAAACGACCGCTGAATTCATCTTCCTGAAACTTCTGCCTGAAATGAAAGAAAATGTTGGTATGTTAATGTGTCAGACAGAATAAAATCAGGTCAAAACGATGTCTTTACTTATCGCTTTCATCTGGCTGAGAGACACCACTGGACGGTCTGCCAGTGAAGAAGTCAAAGTGGGTCACAATGTCCATCTCAGTGTCATAAAAGTACACTTTGTGATCGGGTCGTCCGTTAACCTGAGGAGAAAGTGTAGAGATCAATTTGAATAAACGTAGAACATTTCTTTAGGACAGTTATGATTATAAAGAGGAAAATGTGACTGTATCATGTTCATTAACCTGCGAGATCAGGATGCTAACTTGGCTGCCATTAGCATTACACTTGACGGACCTCAGGGCCCCCAACATGGTGATGTGGTCTGCCAAATTCTTAGCGCTGCAGTGGGCTTTGGCATCTCTATAAAAACAGGATCATAAAAAGACAAAACAGTGTTCATGAATTGCAGTGAGAACTTTTTCTGTACATTATTTAGATCAGGAAGGAGATCCGTGAGACCTTCTTACCTTCTGGAGAGGTCGTAAACTCTAATGTGTGCTGTGTCTGTACCTACAACCAGGTAAGACTGGCACACATTGAGAAGCACAGGGTTTCCCTCTGCTTTGGAGAAGGTTAAAAGTTGCTTCACTGTACCCTGAATGAGCGAGAGGAACAGGAGTGTAAAAAGCAGTGCAAGCTGGTCTCTGCTCTGGGTTTATACTCAAACATTCATACGAATCAAAGTCAAGTGTGAGCATCAGACAGCAGGATTAAGGTTGCAGTAATGTACCTGTGGTGTACGGATTTGTACCCTGTTTGGTTCCACAGTGTAAAGGTTTTCATCATGTACAGCAAGAACTTGGGAATCACAAGGAAACGATCCTGCGATGGACAGAAGGCAGAGCGGTGAATTTAAAGGAAAGATGATTACAAATTCCACATAGAATCTGATGTTTATACTATCTAAACTGTTTCACAGTTTGTCCTGTTACAAACAAAACTTTAATAGATACTATAGACCAACACAAACTAGTGTAACATCCATTTATATTCAGCTCCCTTTACTCTGATACCCCTGAATAAAACCCAGGGCAACCATCTACCTTCAGAAGTGACATAATTAGTAGATGTAGTCCAACCCAATCACAGTGTGATTGACAGACAACTCGTGGAAGAAGGTGCTCTGCTCAGATAAGACCAAAAATTATTTTTTTGATCTAATTGACCTTCAAACAAATACAAAAGTTCGTCTTCCAGCAAGACAACGACCCTAAACATACAGTCACGGCTACAGTTGAATGTTTTAGATCGAAGTCGATTTCTGTGTCAGGATGGCCTAGTAAAAGTCCAGACCTTACCTGAAGAATGTGTTATATGAATTAAAAAGTCTCTGTTCAAATTTGATGACTGAGCTGGAGCTATTTAAAAACAAAATGGTCAAAGGTTTCAGTCTCTAGATGTGCAAAACTGGTAGAGACAAACCACCAAACACTTGCAGCTATAACTTCAAGGACTGGGGGAGGCTTAAACCACATAAAATATGCTCAACATGATTTTCAGATTTTTATTAGTAATACATTTTTAAAAATTATTCCAAAAAATCCAGACAAAATGCATACAAGCTGATGGAGATAAAGTGAAAAAGGTTGAAAGGGTGTGAATACTTCTGCAAGCCACTGTAGGACCACACTGTAGGCATATAACTGCAGGACTACATGTGCCATCTGAAGTGATCAGAGAGTTTATAGTAAAGTATTATACCTGTAATGTGTAGACCTGTCCCTGAGAGCTCACACACAGAGACAAGTTTCCCATTCCAGACTGTGACCGAGCCCTGATGGAAGGACAGAGAGACGAATTTGATTCCCATCGTCTATAAGAGCGAAACTATGTCGAGTCCTTGCCTAGTTTGGTTTTACCTTGCTAACACACACTCCTTTGATGTGCATGTCACACTGAAGAGGAAGGGTCGTTCCTGTGGTGAAGTGAGTGACGCTTAGCTGTGTTGGGGTGAGCTGGACCGCTGCCACCTGCTGGCTGAAGTGGGCCGACATCACATGCTCACAGAGGATCAGCACCGTTCTAGAGTTGTTCACAGCCAACAGGTTCTGAGTGGAGCCCCACTAAAATCAAACGCGTGACATTTTTAAAGGACATATTACATATATGATGAGACGTGGCATATTTGTATTTATGAAATTAAAATAGCTGCTTTTAAACGTTCCATTTAAATTCAGACAATACCTGTAGCTGAGTGACATTTCCATTTATTTCAGTAGGCATCTGTAATTTCCACAGGGCTTTAGTGTCTGTTCTGTAGCTGCTGCTGCTCGGCTGCATCACCATCTTCCACATTGCTATGTGGCCATGGGAGGTACCAGCTGCCAGGATTTCTGCAGATTTCCCATTGTTTTTATAAGGAAATTGGATTATTCTGATCTCCTTACCATCACTAACATGCTTAGCATTGCATTTAGCTTTACCTCTGGATGCACAGTAAGAAACACAGTTTATCATCTCTCCCTTCTCAAATCCCAGGATCTCATCCAGAGACAAAACATAGTTGTCATCTCTCTCCAGGTCCCATATTCTGGCAAGTTTAAAGGAAAATAATCAGACAGGTTAAAAACATGCATGTGCTCATTTGTGTTTGTGTCTACAGAGACAGAGACGGTGCGTAAAAACAGACCTGATGGTTGGTTCCCCTGTTGCTGTAATAAGGAGGCTGTTCTCCGTCCAAATAATGTCTACATTCTGTCCAACTTTGCTGCTTAACTTAACCTGTCACATCAAACATCTTTGTAAACAAGGTTGTGTTTTTATTAAATAAAGATGTGACATTTACTGCAACATTCAGGTTATGGAAAAGACAAAAGAAAAGTTAGGAACATACAGTATAGGTATACCTTCATAAACTCATGTGCTCCACCTTCTGGTCCCAGTGTGTACTGCGACAACGTAAGTGTCTCTGTGACGGCTGCTAGAGCGCCTCGTTTCTCCAGGTAGAAAAGTTTCTTGATGGAACTTTCCACACTGAAAAGCGGGCTTGTCTTACACTGTTCATCCACAGCATGTACCGTTCCTACGAGTGACCACAGAAACATTTTAAATAAACGTTTTTCAGAACCAGCCAAAGAAAAGATCCGGTTTTAACATTTTGAAACGTACCATCGGAGGTACTGACATAGAATCCAAGTCCCTCCTGAGGACCCATCTTTAGAGGTGCTCCCTTCCAGCTGAACATGTCCAGAGCAGATTCATCTCCACTCACTGATGCCCGAGCTAACATTGTCACATCACTGTTGGGAGAAAATGGCTCAACTACCAGCATTTCTGAGCACAAATTAGGTGAAAATGTGTTTTTTTTTCCCATTTACTGTCTGTACATTTGCATACACTTTGCTTTAGAGGTCATCATATCTACAGGGAACATTTTGCCAGGGTTCTGGAAAATTCAAAATATAAAGAAAATATTCAACGTAAATATTCCACTTCCTTTCTTTTCTCTCTCCTCTACTTACATGGACCTCTTCAATTTAGGTCCTCTAATGCTGCCTCTTTAATCCAAAAAATTAGGATCTGTCATGAGGATCTTAATTACTGACTGACATGTGAAGTGATGGTTGTCGAAATAAATGTTCAGGTGATGATACAATATGTCTGATTTCTCCTATACTGACCAACACACAGCATGTCTCTAAATAAACACTAAAAAGGACGATACAACATTAATTAAACTCTTCATACCCTGGAGCATTTGATAGAACAACAAACAGTAGAGCATAGCCCTGGTGTTGAAATAAAACAATGCATGGTTTTCATTTTGGACTGGTGTAAATCTGTATTTAATCCTCTTTAATTAAATACTGTTAAATAAAATCCAGTGCAACAAATTGCATTCAGACGTCACCTAATAAGGTCTGTCTGTAAGTAACTAATTCTTTGGCCTACATGTAAAACTGTGTGGTGAATGGATACCCCAGCCCCACAGCAAGGCAGTATCATGCTGTGGGGTTGTATTTCTTCAGTAGGGAAATGAAAGCAGGTCAGAATTGATGGATGGAGCTAAACAGATGACAATCCTGAAAGAAAAGCTATTATAGGCTGGAAAGGACTGGAGGTTCACCTTCCAGCAGGACACATCGAATAACCGGCAGCTCGAACTGCAGTGGAACGTGGTTCTAAAAAGTAATCCTTTTCCTTCCACTTTACAATTATGCACTACTTTGTGTTGGTCTAGAATCAAAACTCCCAATAACATTCACTGTATATCAATGGTCGTAAGTAGGGATTCAAGATATATCGTCATTAAAACCGTTAGCCCATGTTAGTCATGTTTTAACGTATTGGTATCAGTCCAATAAGAAAACCGGGCCAATATTGGTACCCGATGTTTTTTTCCATCTTGTTGCAGTGTGTATGTATTTCGGGAGGGGGTTGGCCATGTGGTATTTGTTTAGTCGTGTGATAACTGAAGCAGAGAAACAATGTCAGCGGTGTAATCGTTTTTTCATGGTGTCAAAAAGGTAGAAAAATATTTATAATATCAGCGATATTACTATCAGATATTGATATCAGCCCAAAGTTTCCTTTTGCTGCATCGCTAGTTGTTACAAACTGAAAGAGTATGAAGACTTTTGCAACGCACTGTAGAGCATTAATTTATAAATCGGATTATTATTATTATTTTGTTTTAAAGATATTTGTTCGGCACTAGTGGCCTTTATTAAATAAAAAAATGTAATTAAATAATAATTTATGCTGAGTCAGTGATAAATGATTGATTTCAAGAGTGACTTAAGGAAAAATTGAACTACTCACTCCCCAGGAGAGGTGGGCTTGAAAATGCAGCAAGTTAAAGGCTTGTTGTAATCATGCTTAACTAGGTGATTTCCAATAAGTCGTCCTCTGGCATCTAATTTCCAAACTGCCAGAGCTCCATTCTGTCAAAATACAATTATAACATATTTAGAACAAACATGAAGAAACAGGGCATTTATGTTTAATTCATCTCTAGATTATCTTCGAAAGGAGGTTGAAAAATGAATGAAAGCTGCATACCTGATCTCCAGTTACCAATCGGCTTCCAGATCCACTCCACTCCAGTAATGCGATGCAGGCTGTGTGTACACTGGGCAGCACAGCTTGCTCTCCAGAGGGGTGTGTAAGCAGCATCACCTCTCCATTCTCCCATCCTAGTGCCAGGACTGGCTTTAAGGGATGCCAGCGCAGCGCAGCGGCTTGGTGAGGTCGTTCTACGTGGCAGCTCTCCACATATTCTCCCTGGACCAGTTATAAGAATGTGAGGGATTTATAGATAAGAAAATGAAACAGTGACCTGTCACACTACAGTCCTCTGAGACCAGAGTTTACCTGCTGTAGGTAAAGGTCCACGCAGCCTCCAGAAGCAGGGCTGCTTGAGGCCACAGCCAGAATGGGAAGAGTTGAGTGCCAAGTCAGATGAGAGGGATCTGCACTGTTGTCAGGGGCCTCGATACGGTGGTCGAAATACACCGCCATGTCCCCTCTGTAAGGCTAAAGTAGAGGGGAAGGCATACAGAAAGGGTTTAGGACCTTTGTACTACAGGTCCTTCTCAAAATATTAGCATATTGTGATAAAGTTCATTATTTTCCATAATGTCATGATGAAAATTTAACATTCATATATTTTAGATTCATTGCACACTAACTGAAATATTTCAGGTCTTTTATTGTCTTAATACGGATGATTTTGGCATACAGCTCATGAAAACCCAAAATTCCTATCTCACAAAATTAGCATATTTCATCCGACCAATAAAAGAAAAGTGTTTTTAATACAAAAAACATCAACCTTCAAATAATCATGTACAGTTATGCACTCAATACTTGGTCAGGAATCCTTTTGCAGAAATGACTGCTTCAATGCGGCGTGGCATGGAGGCAATCAGCCTGTGGCACTGCTGAGGTCTTATGGAGGCCCAGGATGCTTCGATAGCGGCCTTTAGCTCATCCAGAGTGTTGGGTCTTGAGTCTCTCAACGTTCTCTTCACAATATCTCACAGATTCTCTATGGGGTTCAGGTCAGGAGAGTTGGCAGGCCAATTGAGCACAGTGATACCATGGTCAGTAAACCATTTACCAGTGGTTTTGGCACTGTGAGCAGGTGCCAGGTCGTGCTGAAAAATGAAATCTTCATCTCCATAAAGCTTTTCAGCAGATGGAAGCATGAAGTGCTCCAAAATCTCCTGATAGCTAGCTGCATTGACCCTGCCCTTGATAAAACACAGTGGACCAACACCAGCAGCTGACACGGCACCCCAGACCATCACTGACTGTGGGTACTTGACACTGGACTTCTGGCATTTTGGCATTTCCTTCTCCCCAGTCTTCCTCCAGACTCTGGCACCTTGATTTCCGAATGACATGCAGAATTTGTTTTCATCCGAAAAAAGTACTTTGGACCACTGAGCAACAGTCCAGTGCTGCTTCTCTGTAGCCCAGGTCAGGCGCTTCTGCCGCTGTTTCTGGTTCAAAAGTGTCTTGACCTGGGGAATGTGGCACCTGTAGCCCATTTCCTGCACACGCCTGTGCACGGTGGCTCTGGATATTTCTACTCCAGACTCAGTCCACTGCTTCCGCAGGTCCCCCAAGGTCTGGAATCGGCCCTTCTCCACAATCTTCCTCAGGGTCCGGTCACCTCTTCTCGTTGTGCAGCGTTTTCTGCCACACTTTTTCCTTCCCACAGACTTCCCACTGAGGTGCCTTGATACAGCACTCTGGGAACAGCCTATTCGTTCAGAAATGTCTTTCTGTGTCTTACCCTCTTGCTTGAGGGTGTCAATAGTGGCCTTCTGGACAGCAGTCAGGTCGGCAGTCTTACCCATGATTGGGGTTTTGAGTGATGAACCAGGCTGGGAGTTTTAAAGGCCTCAGGAATCTTTTGCAGGTGTTTAGAGTTAACTCGTTGATTCAGATGATTAGGTTCATAGCTCGTTTAGAGACCCTTTTAATGATATGTTAATTTTGTGAGATAGGAATTTTGGGTTTTCATGAGCTGTATGCCAAAATCATCCGTATTAAGACAATAAAAGACCTGAAATATTTCAGTTAGTGTGCAATGAATCTAAAATATATGAATGTTAAATTTTCATCATGACATTATGGAAAATAATGAACTTTATCACAATATGCTAATATTTTGAGAAGGACCTGTATATCATCAAAGCCAATCCGTTTGATGCATTATTCAATCTGTCGTTTTAAGTTTGTGGCACAGCAAGTTAACTGCGTCACAGCTAATATTAAGTGGCTGTTTGGTGTAATTATAGATTGCTTATCAGAAGTTAATTCTTGGGAATGATCTTAATAGTGATTTGTACAGTTTTTATACATGCACAGTAAATCTTCTTCCAATTCAGTTGCACGCTTCTTTGAATCTCAGTATCTATTTTACTAACTATAAAGTATTTTTTTTTCTTATGCTGTAAATGTGCCTTTACTGCACTGTCTCTTATTTTTCTCATTTATAAATTTTTACCTTTGTGTGAATTTGCACGCTTCAGTTGTTCCTGTCACTTCGCTACTGAAACAGCTGAATTTCCCCACTGAGGGACAATAAAGGACATTTATATTCTATTCTACTGGCTTATATTCAAGGTGTATTTACTTTAAAGTTCAATTGAGGTCTAACAAAAACGCAGACAGGTTTAAACGACATTGTTTATTTCCCCTAATACGTAAAAGTCAGCTGTCATGAGCGTCAGGCACGTTATGTGTAAAAACGACAAACCTTATAGCATCAACTAGCTGTTAGCATTAGCTTAGCTAGCTAAAGTTCGCGTTTATGGCCACCGCCTCGCGGAAAACAAACAAAAGAAACTACAAAAAACATTTAGTGATGAAGACTTTTACTTCACCGTTCCTCCTCTTCAATTAGCGACACTTTGTTCAGTCACAGCTGACGGTGCGCGACGCATGGACCATTACTTCAAGCGGTGTAGTCAACGGAAAAAGCGTCCATCTCAGTTGCCCATGACAACCTCAGGGGCTACGTAAGGAGGCGGAGTGACGGGAAACAACGAGCGGAGCCGAAGTGGTCCCGAAGATGGAACAACAATTATGAGCGAATTAAGGCTAATTTCTCCGTATCTCTTCATTCTATTAAAATGTCCCTGTACGAAAAATCTTTTAAAAAATCACAAACTGTGACATTATAACGTTTTGTTCAGTAGTTACAATCTTTTAGTCGAACATCTATACTTAGTCAGGGGTGAAAGTAGTTTTAAATTCTTGCCGGTACTTAGGGGCGGAGCTAGAGGAGGGGCTGGGGAGGCACAGGGGGTATACGTATTATATATATATATATATATATATATATATATATATATATATGTGGTGTTGTAATTGTTACTCTCATCTGTGGCCCCTTCGAGATCTCTCTCTCTCAGCAAAGTCCAAACTCAAACTGATTAAAATGTATCAATATTTTACTTTACTGTAGGCTGTCTGTATAAAGCAGAAATTAGAATCACTTGACAATGTAATATATATATATCAATTGTTAAAGGACTGCCATGTATGAAAACAATGATAAACCATTTTCTGATGCATAACTTTTCATCTTCAGTTTCCGTCTTTTCTTTTGAACAAAGAAGTTATTGTTCTCTTCTTTTTGGTCAAGTTTTGATTTCATTCAAATTTAAAATTTGACAGTTCGGTTGTTTTCGCGATTTTATTTAAAAGTCTGTAGATGGTAATTGGTTTATTGTTCGTCCTGTCCTATTGCAAGCGGATGTTTTTTATGTCTGTGCACCACCTGTGTAAAATCTCCCAGTCCATTAAATCAAACGCCCCAATTTCCTTGGTGACCGTTCTGTTTCGGAGGTAAGTGCGCATGCGCTCTCGTGTATCGTATGTGAAAACTGTTTTCGAGCTGTACTATGTTGTAATCAGTGATGGCATAGTTACTTTCAAATAGTAACTTTAATCTGATTACTGATTACTCCTTGAAAAAGTAACTTAGTTACTTTACTGATTACTTGATTTTGAAAGTAATTAAGTTAGATTACAAGTTACTTTATTAGTTACTTTCAGCAGCTGCTGACCACAGTCCCCCATCATCTCAAAATAAAAATTATGAGCTTTGCCAATACTTACTTTTTTTAAAGTGCATTTTAATAGTAACATTAACAATGTATCTCCCAACATATAAAGCTGAACTTAAAAACCATTTCAGGAAAAGATACATGTTTAAAAAGAAAAAAAAGACTTTCTTGACTTCACTAAACAAATACTTTTTAAAAAATAAAATAGTCGTTCTTCACTTCGATGAACATAAATATTTTTTAAATAAAAAAATATAATGAAGACAGTCTTTCTTGACCAGACATGTTTAAATATTAACACTGTAATGACAAAACTAAACATGGAACCTGTTCACAGCATTGGAGCAGCAAGGAGTGACAGTTTACAGTAGTGTATAACCACATATAGGCTGACATGTCTGCTTTTGTTACTTTGGCTTAATCTTATGTTATAATCCCATTTTATGAGTGAAACAGTGGAGTGTGACGAGTAAACCGGTGGTTGTATCTCATTAACAGAAGCTTTTCAAACCTCCTGTCAGAAAGTCTATTTCTTCTAGGTGTGAGCACCAAACCTCCTAGACTAAAAAGCTGCTCCACAGGAGTGTTATACTTCAAGAACATTTTCTTTATGTTTGTAAATCGATGCAGAATTTGAAGGTCATAGGCTGACCTAAGGTAGTCCATGACTTCCTGTTCTGCAGAGTAGGTGTCCTCTGGCTCTGCCTCAAAAGTGAAAAAGTCCATCACACCTTGGCTAGCAGTTGTAGTGCGGGCCTGTGGTGCAGGAGCAGTTGTGCGGCACTCGGTTATCAGAAGCTCTTTCACTCGTTCCCTCCTACCTGCATCCCTTAGCCATCGAAGTTTGAATTTAGGACAACTGACAGCTGCGAGAAGGGCATCTTTGTCGTCCAGCACACCAGCAAAACGAGTCTGGATAGTCTGAAAATATAATTTATATGTTTTGATATGTCTACAAGGCCTACTGTTTATTATGTAATTGAATTACCTGCAAACCATGTCTAATGTGGGATCAATATTATGGATTTTTTTTTTTTTGTTTGTTTTAGGATTCTTATTGACATTTCCATTTGTTTTAATCTTTTTTGCCACAATATTGAAAATACTGTTCAATGTACAAAAATCCTGTGTAAGAAATTTTAAGTATCTTACAGATGGAACATACCTGCACTATAGCATCTGGAAGGCCTGCAGTCATCCTGGAGATCGAATCTTTCACAGCCAGGGTCTTCTGCATCAGAACTTCAAGTGTGGGTAGTAAAGTCCCATAAGGACAGTCACCTTGTAAAATGTCCAGAGCTGCAGTGAGGGGCTTCATGAAGGTGCAGTACTCATGAAGGAACTGGTACTCTCGGTCTATGAAGCACTTAACTCCCAGCTTGGTGCATAGAGTATTCAGCTCACTCATGGGAATTTCTGCAATTCTCTTTACAGCATCAAAAAATGAATTCCACCTTGTGGATGTTGGTACCAGGAGCTTTCTTTAGCTGACTTCCTCCACTGCTTCTGATGCAAGGGTAGATCTGCTGGATTTGGTCCATAGCGCTGTGCATTTTGCTGTGCTGCTCCTATAAACGGCCTTGCTCTCTGCATGGGAAGTTAAATATTTCTCCACATCACTTGTGGAAATGATGTTGATGGTGTGTGAGGCACACCTGTGGTACGGTGGTAGACACAGTTGGCCATCACCTTCATTCTCAGCTGCGAGGATTTCCGACATATCCAAAAAAGTGACATCATCATCTGTGTGGGTGGACTCTTGACTCTGTGACAGGTTGGAAAACTTTAAACGTCTTCACAAAGTTGGATCCATTATCAGTCTACTTTGTTGAGTAGTCCATACGAAGAATGAATGTTTTGGATTTCTGCACCAATAACATCATATGTGTGTCTATCGCGAATTCTCCTACATGCCAATGCAGCCGTGTTGCTCTTTAATGTGGATCTATGGATCCAGTGGAGTAACACTCCACTGGAGATCCAGTGGAGTGTTACTCCCATATAGCTTCTATTGTTGCCATTAACAGTCCAAATATCCACGGTAGTTGACACAAAGTCAACCTCATTCAGTGAGGCCTTCAGATTTCTCTCCATCTCTGCATACTTCTCCAGATATGCAGAAAAAGCTCCTCTGTGAGGCAGCGTGGCTTTTACACTAGTGGGGATTCTGTTTATTATGGCACGAAACGA